>NW_013668838.1:44942-47737 GCF_000517525.1 Limulus polyphemus
ATTCCAAAACGAACAAACAAACAATATTTTATGAAAAGCTGACTGCACGTGAGGCTATATTTTTACTTTGGGAAATTTTCAGTTTATATATTTTATATAACAGCCTGAATATTCTCAGTACAGTTAGAAAGCTGTATTAGATTGTTCCCTGAAAAGAATAATCATGCCACCTAAAATTAGAATGTTATTAGAAAGTATATTTTGTAATATTGCCTCTAAATTCAAAACATTTGATAGAGAATCGACACCTATAACCAACTTAATGTTAGACAATCACAGTTTCACTGCTCACATCCTTTGAGTTTATAAAATTGTATCAAAAACATGTAACATTTGTTGAATAAATACGATCGTGGTGCCTACTGATTAATAGTAATAATTTTAACCTTTTTTCTCTCATAAAATAAGATATACAAACCTGTAAAGATTTATTTTATGTAATATAAAAAGGGATAAGAAGAAATAAATTGAAACTGTTTCATTTATACAGACTCTGGATATTAGAAAGTTTTCGGAAAACAAGTTATAAGAATGTAATAAATCAGTTACAAAAATATATTGTTATATTTTTCCTGAGCTTAGAGAATTGGTAGTTTTATTTTTAATATATAACCTACGGTTAGGCTCGTTATTCGTGTGGGGTATAAATGCAATATTCACTTCAAATATTTGTAACTTTTCAGAGCTTTATTGCAAATTATAACTTAGTTTTGGCTAATTATATTGTTTTTATTTTCTTCAATACTTACCAGTTTTGATTAGATATAGGTAAGAAGCATAAGTACCATATGTGTCAAAGAAAGCTTTAGACTCTTGCACAAATACATAAAATTACTTAGAGAAAAATCTCATTAAGAAAGGATAATTTTGACGCAGGATTCTTGGATTTAATTAAAGGTTTCTTTTTAAAAAAAATGGATATTAAAATGCAAATGTGCCAAGTCTAGAGATCGTAACTAAAGGCTGAAATAGTGGGGGAAAATGGCTTCTTTCCAAATGGACCAATCTTTGGAAGAATTGGATGCCGGAAAATGGCTTCTTTCCAAATGGACTAATATTCGGAAGAATTGGATGAGGGAAAATGGCTTCTTTCCAAATGGACCAATCTTTGGAAGAATTGGATGCGGGAAAATAGCTTCTTTCCAAATGGACCAATCTTTGGAAGAATTGGACGCGGGAAAATGGCTTCTTTCCAAATGAACCAATCTTTGGAAGAATTGGACGCGGGAAAATGGCTTCTTTCCAAATGGACCAATCTTTGAAAGAATTGGATGCGGGTAATTTTAATCTCTGTATAATGACAGGGTTTTATTGAGCACAATATTAATAGCTGCCTGTACGAATGGTCGAATTGAGGTTAGGCCTCATCTCATCAGAAAATCAACAGTAAATATATAAAGTTAGTTATTTCATGTGATGGAACTTAGTAGGAGCAAAGCTTGTGTCAGTGTAACAGTTTAACAGCTCAAGCTAAAGTTTGTACTTTAATGTTAATTAACCGAATCCAGTTCGTTACAGCATAGACTTTATCAGTATCCACGTAGCAACCAGCGGTTTGAAATAAGACGCTTCGGATCAGGACTGTTATTGTAAACGATCTGTGTGCACTTCAGCAGCTTATCTTACTGTAGACCTGCTTAGAGTTAAACATTCAACACTTCAGTACTTATATTTAAATATATATTACAGGACGAAACCATGTGCCACTAATTTACAGATGTATTTTGTTTTATAACTTAAGCGTCAAATTATATGCAGAACTAAACAGGTTATGCTTCGGTCTCTACTTATGAGGGGGGGGGGGATACCGAATTCATTCATAACCAAAGGCTGCAACATCACTAGGTCAGCTCAATATATATAATATGCTGCTTATTTTACCAAGATAGATTAAAACAACTATAAAAAGTTCAGCTAACTAGATATTCAACACCTTTCCCCAGCCTCCCACCCCACGCCAGTCGAAGTCGAGAGGCAATTTAATAGCAGAAAATTTAGGTGGAGGTAGGTCATGACCATGACCCCCTTCCCTTCCATTATAAGTATGATTAGTTCAGTATAAATCCGGCCCTTTAGAAACAAAACGATTGGATTCGCTGTTAGAAATTATATCCGAATTTTTATTTTCAAATGATTTTTCTAACAATGGTAAAATGAAATAGTAATGAGCTTCAACAGTCTAACTACCTGATAGTAATTTAGAGGAACGGTAAGGTTTCGAGATGGTAACTTCCTTCACCAAAAAAAAAAATAATCGTTAAGATGCTGAAAAGACTGCAACCATGTGGACATGTTGTCATAAAGAAGTTGATGTTTTTAACAAATCTCTATTTTAGAAGACCATGTTAATAAAATATGTATTTTACAAAGTAAAGCACACTACAGCGGCTAGCCCCAGAGTTAAACACACCATAGTGATTAAGCCCAAAGTTAAGCACACTACATTAGTTGGGCCCAAAGTTAAGCACGCTACAGCAGTTAGGCCCAAAGTTAAGCACACTACAGTGGTTATGACCAAAGTTAAGTACACTACATTAGTTGGGCCCAAAGTTAAGCACACTACAGTGGTTGAGCACACTACATTAGTTGGGCCCAAAGTTAAGCACACTACAGTGGTTAAGCCCAAAATTGAGCACACTACATTAGTTGGGCCTAAAGTTAAGCACACTACAGCGGTTAGGCCCAAAATTGAGCACACTACAGTGGCTAGGCCCAAAGTTAAGCATAATACAGTGGCTAGGCTCACAAAATTGATTAAAAAGACAATTACCTAAGAACCTAAAAAAAAAAAAAAA
>NW_013668838.1:48726-52491 GCF_000517525.1 Limulus polyphemus
CATTGAGTGTATTTCATTTTTAAATTATCAAAGATATAAGACTGATATTATTGTGAATTTGATAAGCAAATATACAGTTAAAAATAAGGCTTTGTCTTACAACTATAACCCATTTTCTAGATAATCGGGACCATAATACTGTGGAAAACCAATTAAAGTTTCTAAACATTGGTATGGCTTGATTACCGAATTGGTGACCACAACTTAAATACTGTTATAAGACGCTAACAAATGAGAGAATACTAAATAGAAACCGCAACGTCGAACAGACTTTAAAGATCTGACATTAACCAGGAACTGCTTAAGATAATAAATGAGGTAACAAACTTAGTATTCACCCTATTTCTTGTCAGTGTAGCAACGCTCTTTCTTCGTGTTGATCGGATTATTGATTCTTACAAAAAGATATAACCTGTCAGTGGACGTAGTTTACTCAAAATGTTGTTTCAATGGACACGTGCGCAGACTTTTCACAGTTGTAAATAAAATATTCAAGGCTTAAACGTATCAAACGTATGAACCTTAGTTTTTGTTGTTGTTTTTCAGAAAACTCTAGAAATGTGTGTTTAGTTGGGTATCGTATGTTCAAAAATACTCAGTAATCTCTTAGACTATTAATGAGAGATTTTTTTTTATCCATTTTCATCTCAAGATGAAATAATCTATTCGAGTTTAAGGTGTTGCATAAGAAAACTGTACAACACCCACTTATTCAAGATTGAGTTTTCGCATATGCAAGTTATAAAACACCCACTTGTTGCAGATTAAAAAGTTGTAGAGACAAGTTAGATAACACCCGCTTATTCAAGATTAAGGTGTTGTACTGACAAGTTAGAAAACGCCCGCTTATTAAAAACTAAGGTGTTATAGAGACAAATTAGACAACACCCGCTTATTCAAGATTATGGTGATGTAGAGAAAAGTTAGACAACACCCGCTTATTCAAGATTATGGTGGTGTAGAGACAAGTTAGACAACACCCGCTTATTCAAGATTAAGGTGTTGTCCGCTTATTCAAGATTGAGGTGTTGCACAGACAAGCTAGACAACACCCGCTTATTCAAGATTAAGGTGTTGTAGAGATAAGTTAGACAGCATCCGCTTATTCAAGATTAAGGTGTTGTAGAGAAAAGTTAGACAACACCCGCTTATTCAAGATTATGGTGGTGTAGAGACAAGTTAGACAACACCCGCTTATTCAAGATTAAGGTGTTGTCCGCTTATTCAAGATTGAGGTGTTGCACAGACAAGCTAGACAACACCCGCTTTGTATGTATACTTCCCTAACTACTTCATTATTACATTTATGTTGAGTTTTAAGAACAAATAATTTTTGAATTTTATTAAAAACGCAACCTGTAAATACATTTCATTTTACATTATTGAAAAAAAGGAAACAGATTTCCAATAAATGTTGTTTTTTTTTCTTAACAATAGAAAGTCAGGGCCTGCAAAATTAATCGTGTTCCTGTCAGTTTTAAGACCACCAATAAGACGAAAATTAAAATCGTGGAGTGGTACACGTAAAATTTCCAACACGATACGGGGTGAGTTTTGGGCGTGTCTCATGAACTTTGTATTGTATTTCCGCCAAGGGCGACCAGTTTAAACAATTAGGGTTACAACCCTATGCTAGTTGTTCAGCTACACATTGCGTAATAACATGCCGAAGCATGAAACGCTTGTCGTTCACAGGAGCCATTAAGTTTGTTCGGAAAGAAACCGATATACAAGTACCAGAAAACTCGTAAGTTCGTGCTTAGCTTTCCACAGTAGGTTTTTATGGACGTTGGTTATTTCTTTCAATGTAATATTGTCTGTAATACAAAATCCTGGATTCGTGCTCAGCTTTCCACAGTAGGTTTTTATGGACGTTGGTTATTTCTTTCAATGTAATCCGCACGAACCTAGGTTTTTGTATTACAGACAATCTTTAATTGTTGCAGTAACACTTAGTTCAGTTTCTCTGTGTATCCTTAATTGTTGCAGTAACAATTGTTGGTCGTAAATAGAAACTATCAGTTTGCAATTTATGTTTCGAAAAATCACAGGTTTTGAATTAGTTCAATTGTGATAACTTGAATTAATTCGTATCTTTATTGTTAGATTTCGGTAGACGAAGTATCCATGTTACACATTATTCAGGTTCAGGGATTTAGCGGTGATCTTTGATTTTCCCTTAAAATATTTTATTTTATTGCGTAATACTTCCAAAAATTAGCATGAAACATCTGTAGAGCATAAATCACACGTGTGCATGATTAAAACAACCAGAAAGTTCAAAATGACGAAGTCTATACGGTGTTTTAGTCCAAAAAAAAAGAAAAAGAAGATTATAATCATGTTCCCTTTTTCATTCATTAAAATATTGTTTTCTTATATTCATTTGTCCAATTCTTTTCAGCTCAGTAAATATCTTCAAAACTTATTGGTTTGACTCGTTTTGTAATGACTGTTTAGGCAATACTTATTTTACTAGTCCAATTGCGTTTTAATTATGTCTCAAGAGCTAAGTATTTAACCACGTGTTTTAGTGATTTTGTACACACACTTGTTAAATAATTTATATTATTAAAGAGTTATTTAGTTGAATAGAGTTGAATATAATGGAGAAAAGCGTTTTAAGGAAAGTTCTAAATGTTACTAAACATATGAAAAACAAACAGAATTCTTATAATGTCTTTAATTCCTTGAGTGCTGTGCGCCAATGAATAAAACAGAGAGTGTTTTTGTAATCAACCGACAAGATAACATTGAGAGAACTAACCGACATCTGTAAAAAACCTACTGTGGAAAGCTGAGCACGAACCTAGGTTTTTGTATTATAGACAATATTACATTGAGAGAACTAACCGACATCTGTAAAAAACCTACTGTGGAAAGCTAAGCACAAACTAAAGTTTTTTCTAGTACAGATAAGGCTACATTGAGAAAACTGATAAATGTTCGAAAAACCTACTGTGGAAAGCTGAGCACGAATTTAAGCTTTCTAGTACAGACAAGATTACATTGAGAGAACTAACCGACATCTGTAAAAAAACCTACTGTGGAAAGCTGCGCACGAACCTAGGTTTTTGTATTATAGACAAAATTACATTGAGAGAACTAACCAACGTCCATAAAAACCTACTGTGGAAAGCTAATACACAGAGAACCTGATCTAAGTGTTACTGCAACAATTAAAGATACACAGAGAAACTGAACTAAGTGTTACTGGAACAATTAAAGATACACAGAGAAACTGAACTAAGTGTTACTGCAACAATTAAAGATACACAGAGAAACTGAAGCAAGTGTTACTGCAACAATTACAGATACACAGAGAAACTGAAGCAAGTGTTACTGCAACAATTAAAGATACACAGAGAAACTGAAGCAAGTGTTACTGCAACAATTAAAGACGTGTGGTTGGAATGTAAAGTGACAAGCTTTATCATTTCCTGAGTTTTAATTTCTGCATGTTAGATTAGCTGATACTATCTTACTTTTTAAGTTTAAAATAAAGCTGTACAGTGTTAGCTGTACAGTTTAAAATAAAGCTGTGCAGTGTTAGCTGTACAGTTTAAAATAAAGCTGTGCAGTGTTGCGCTATTTTCAGTCATACTAAAATAAAGCTGTACAGTGTTGCGCTATTTTCAGTCACACTAAAATAAAGCTGTACAGTGTTGCGCTATTTTCAGTCGTACTAAAATAAAGCTGTACAGTGTTGCGCTATTTTCAGTCATACTAAATAAAGCTGTACAGTGTTGCGCTATTATCAGTCAC
>NW_013668838.1:53491-58112 GCF_000517525.1 Limulus polyphemus
AAATAAAGCTGTACAGTGTTGCGCTATTATCAGTCACACTAAAATAAAGCTGTACAGTGTTGCGCTAGTTTCAGTCATACTAAAATAAAGCTGTACAGTGTTGCGCTATTTTCAGTCACACTGAAATAAAGCTGTACAGTGTTGCGCTATTTTCAGTCATACTAAAATAAAGCTGTGCAGTGTTGCGCTATTTTCAGTCATACTAAAATAAAGCTGTGCAGTGTTGCGCTATTTTCAGTCATACTAAAATAAAGCTGTACAGTGTTAGCTGTATAGTTTAAAATAAAGCTGTATAGTGTTAGCTGTACAGTTTAAAATAAAGCTGTGCAGTGTTAGCTGTACAGTGTTGCGCTATTTTCAGTCATACCATCCGTCTATCTGTGATTTTAGTTTTAGGAAAGTTTAAATATTTTATAATAGTGGTACCGATCTAAATATATATATATATATATATATATGTATAGCTACAAATACGTTGGTATTGTTTGTGATAAACCCCATACTACCCGAGACTGTCTATCACTAATGCACAGCAAAGAGGGGACATTCAGTAAAAGGGAAAAGAGTCATTCCACTGTTCTCTCTCAGCAAGAGCCTTACGAAAGACCAGCGTTTAGTTGTACGTATACTTAAGCTATAACTGCTGCGTATTTTCTTCCGTGAAGCGGGGAACTGCCACCGTTCTATCAAACGTCTCTTGGGAGTTATTTGATGTTCAACCACGAGCACGAGCAGTAGGGGTCTATGTGTCTTATATATTTGACTCTGTTTTTCTTTTGCTTCTGTTGTTTGTTTACTGTCCGGATATCAACCAATAAGTCAGTTGTTGCCGGTTTCTTTTTGCTGGTGGTTTTCGTAGCGAAAGAATACAGGGTGACCCGTCTCTCTCTCTCTGCTTGCAACACGAAGAAGTTGAATGTGTTGAGTGTTACACGGTCTGGACAAACCTGCTGCGAACAGCGTTCTAGCATGGTGTTATGCATGTTCTGCAATATATATATATATATATAATCGTTTACATATACCTTTTCACAGCTGATGACCTATTACTAAGTACTAAAGAGGTTTACAGTAAACTAACTAGTGCTCCAATGTTACCCTGATATTTTGATTATATAAAGCCAACAGTGCTCCAGTGTTATACGTTACCCTGATATGTTGATTATATAAAGCCAATAGTGCTCCAGTGTTATACGTTACCCTGATATGTTGATTATATAAAGCCAATAGTGCTCCAGTGTTATACGTTACCCTGATATTTTGATTATATAAAGACAACAGTGCTCCAATGTTATACGTTTCCCTGATATTTTGATTATATAAAGCCAACAGTGCTCCAATGTTATACGTTACCCTGATATTTTGATTATATAAAGCTAATAGTGCTCCACTGTTATACGTTACCCTGATATTTTGATTATATAAAGCCAACAGTGCTCCAGTGTTATACGTTACCCTGATATTTTGATTATATGAAGCCAATAGTGCTCCAGTGTTCTACATTACCCTGATATTTTGATTATATAAAGCCAATAGTGCTCCAGTAACAACGTTACCCTGATATTTTGATTATATAAAGCCAATAGTGCTCCAGTAACAACTTTAACCTGATATTTTGATTATATAAAGCCAATAGTGCTCCAGTAACAACGTTACCCTGATATTTTGATTATATAAAGCCAATAGTGCTCCAGTTATACGTTACCCTGATATTTTGATTATATAAAGCCAATAGTGCTCCAGTAACAACGTTACCCTGATATGTTGATTATATAAAGCCAATAAATTAATTTCTCACTAAAGCAAAGAAGCATTTCGAGTTTGCTTTTTAAATCCTTGTGAATTAACGGCCTTTGAATATCCAAACTAGATGAAGGAAACGTTTAGAACTGTGTTATTCACTTAGTCCATGATATAGAGAAGGAAACGTTTAGAACTGTGTTATTCACTTAGTTCATGATATAGAGAAGGAAACGTTTAGAACTGTGTTATTCACTTAGTTCATGATATAGAGAAGGAGACGTTTAGAACTGTGTTATTCACTTAGTTCATGATATAGCTTGGTTGACTGTATTATGTTTTTTCGATATAAAGGACGTGGGAATTATTTCATTACAAAATGGCAGATTTACACAATTTTTGGATACGTAATATATTTTAGTGACGTGTAAGAAACGGTCCTTGACACAAACTCCTTTCTACGTGGCTAAACGACTTAGTGATTTAGTTTCTCGCCGAGCAAGAGACACTCTAGCAGCTCTGAGAGTGACTTGAATTAGATGCTGGTAAGTAGAGGACTTACATCGTGTTTGTCACTGAGGTGGAACGAGCAATTGGATGTCTGTTGTTTAAACAGTTTTCTAGGAACTGGCGCCGTGTTGGACGAAGAACGTGCTGGATGAAACGCTTTTTTGGTGAAAGTGTGCGTTCACAAAACAATGCTCAGTTATTGCTGGTGTTCAAGTGGCAAGGCCGCCAAACAACGGACTCGGTATTACGTGAGTAATCCTCACACTCTCTACTTTGTCAGTTAATAACTAATTGCAGGCGTTAGTAATAAAACATCATAAAACTATAGTTTCTAAAATAAAGCACGCGAGCTTACCTCATCAAAAAGGTGCAGCACCAAATGTCCCATGTTTGCCCTTTTATTCTCAACAAGAGAATATGAAAAACAGAAATTATATTGTTAGTTTGTATATTAAATTCAAGATAAATTAGGAACGAAGCAGTAAAAAATACGACAATTAGTTGTTCTTAAATAACAATAGATATCGCCGTTTTAGAAATAACGTAATAAGGAGCAATAAATAATTTATTAAATATGTTTATAAATAAGTATTGGCGGTAAGGTTGTTTGTCTGTCTGTTGTGGTTAGTATAGTTGGTAGCCTATACGGTCACCTAACCCTAATTAGTCATTAGTAGCTAACATTTTTATAACTAGGCATTAATTAATAACTAATTTTATCCTACATTTCGGTTGCTACTGTGCTGTAACCTTCAGGGAAGTCCTGGAAGGAACTATTTCTGTGTTGGGTAAGTAATTATTAGCTAATTATTAAACAAAAAGTTACCAATTAATAATAAGACTTAGGTGACCGTCTAGGCTACAAATCATAAATACCTTGCAACAAGAAATTCAAGAAGGTAGGAGAAACACCAGTTTGTTTGTTTTGTATTGTTTGTGACCGATAACAGTCGCCCCGCACATGAATATGTCATCCTTATATGACGTTGAAACCGTTCCTCATTGGTTATTAATAATAACTAATACTTTGTAAGAAAACGGGAAACTGGTTAGTAAGTCTTCGCATGAATGAAAGGAAGTAAAACTAATACACGCTTTAAATGTTATAATATAGAATCATAGGTCATTCTGTGAAACGACGTAGTGTATGATAAAACGAACTTGATGAAATAACACGAGCAGTATCAGAACGAAACTTCTACCATGACTAGAATCATTAATTGAACGATTTGTAAAAGCACTTTGTCTTACAAGCTATCTGCGCATAGCGGTCTCTAATCTTAAACTGATAGACTGTTGGACTACTCTTGTCTGACTACGGTAAGTCTGTGGCTTATAACGCTAAAAATCAGGTTTCGATACCCACTGTTGTACTTTCGTCCTTAATAAGAAACAGAGACAAACAAACTTGTCTAACCGAATACTCCCTCGGTGGGACATCGGTAAGCTTACGGACTTATAATGTTAAAGTCCGGGGTTCGATTCTCCCCAGTGGATACAGCAGATGACCCAATGAGGCTTTCCTCTAAAACAAACAAATTGACCGAATAGTGGGACTTTTTGACCTTCAGTTTCATAGATCACCCATTGTCCCAAAGTGCGCAGCGTGTTTTTATGGCGGCAACGAGCACGCTAACCACTAGGCCACGCGTTTGAATGAATATATATTGTATAAGTACACAAACTACATTTGTATCCAGTGTGGGTATTTTTCTGTGCGCATTGTGCTACCCAAGTTCTAAAAGTAGCTTCGTTTCATTGAGGAATTTAACGTAAATAGGTGCGTTAAGTATTGACCCGCAGGATTATAAGATACACGTGTTGTCCTGTTTACGATACTATAGCCTGGATTTTGCTCTTTGTTTGATAAGATGACATTAGATAAGGAACATTAGAGTTTGTTTGTAGTTAATCAGAAAGCTACACAGTGGGCTATCTGTGCTCTGCCCAACACGTGTGTCGAAACCCGGATTCTAGCGTTGTAAGTCCTTAGACATACCGCAGTGCCACTGGGGTTGGGGTGGGACGGAACATTAGAGAATAATATATTACAGCATATTTGTTTATTTGCTATCAAGTATTAGGTTACTTCTACTCAATAGAACCCTGCTATCAAGTATTAGGTTACTTCTACTCAATATTCTATTGAGTAGAAGTAACCTAATACTTGATAGCAGGGTTCTATTGAGTAGAAGTAACCTAATACTTGATAGCAGGGTTCCCCCCTGCTATCAAGTATTAGGTTGCTTCTACCCAATGGAACCCTGCTATCAAGTATTAGGTTGCTTCTACCCAATGGAACCCTGCTATCAAGTATTAGGTTGCTTCTACCCAATGGAACCCTGCTATCAAGTATTAGGTTGCTTCTACC
>NW_013668838.1:58953-64942 GCF_000517525.1 Limulus polyphemus
AAACCGTGGGGGCGTTATAATGTGACGGTCAATCCCACTATTCGTTGGTAAAAGAGTAGCTTGGCGGTGGGTGGTGATGACTAGCTGCCTTCCCTCTAGTCTTACACTGCTAAATTAGGGACGGCTAGCGCAGATAGCCCTCGTGTAGCTTTGCGCGAAATTAAAAAACAAACAAACAAACAAACAATACGATCCAAATACGAACGTTCCATTGTTAGTTTAGTTATACACTGGACTGGAAGGAGAAAAGTCAATTAATAAGCAATGAAGACGGCATGAAAGGATTTCATATCAGATCACAGAACTACCCTCAGCGCCCCCCAGTGGCGGTATTTTTGCGAACTTACAACGCTAAAAACCTGGTTTCGATACCCGTGGGGGGCAGAGCACAGCACTACCCTCAGCTTTGCTTATCTCACCTCACTGAAACCGTGGGGGCGTTATAATGTGACGGTCAATCCCACTATTCGTTGGTAAAAGAGTAGCTTGGCGGTGGGTGGTGATGACTAGCTGCCTTCCCTCTAGTCTTTCACTGCTAAATTAGGGACGGCTAGTGCAGATAGCCCTCATGTAGCTTTGTGCAAAATTCAAAACAAACAAACATTATCTTAAAATATGTAACATTATATAGTCTTGTTTGTTTGGTTGAATTTACGCACAAAGTTACACAATGGGCTATCTGTGCTCTGCCCACCACGGATATCGAAACCCGGTTTCTAGCGTTGTAAGTCCGCAGGGGCCATTATATAGTCTATAGGGTACATAATACTTTTGCCTATTTGTTATAGTCTTTACTTACATATGTGAAAAAAAATCATTATTTTCAGATACCTGACAAATTATTGCAAAACTC
The DNA here is from genome assembly GCF_000517525.1 of Limulus polyphemus. NCBI lineage: Eukaryota > Metazoa > Arthropoda > Merostomata > Xiphosura > Limulidae > Limulus > Limulus polyphemus. The sequence continues at coordinate 59,807 of NW_013668838.1, forward strand.
TATGTCCAAATTTTACGAAGACTGATAATTCTCAAACTAAAACAAACAAAAAATCCGTACGAAGTTTCATTGCTCCTAATAAAGCTTTATGCTACTAAACAAAAAGAGAAAAAAAAGTATTCTGCAGCGAAAGCTCCCTCCAGGTTTCCGCATGCATTTTGAAGACTTGTTTAGATCTAACAAATAGTATGTACTATTATAAATATGTCTATTTAAGTCTTCTAGTAGGCTCGCGTCTTTATTTTATCCAGTGTGCATTCAGATTGTTTGTGAACGTAATAATATAGTTATAGATTATGTTTCAGTCACGGTATCGAATTTGTGAACATGATAACAAAGAAAGTTTCAGTAACAAGTACCTTGCGTGAATAGTAATTTCTTCCTCTGTGTGCTTGAACTGCGCAATAATCTTTTAATCTAGAAGTTTAGTGTCCTTCTTAAAACTTGATTCTTAAACGAGTCGGTTCAGCTTTTTAACTATATGTACATGTCTTGGTTAGTCCGTACATAAGAATAACTGAAATTCTTCTTTTTTTTTTCTTCTGGTATTTCTTATTTGTGTTGTAACATAACAGTCTTTTTGTGGTGAACCGTGATCTAAAACTATAAACCTACAAGTTCTGAACCTGCTTGAACAGCGTGTCCCCCCCCCCCCTCACTGATTGTCGATGTATGTTCATCTTTATGTGTAGGAATGAAAGGTTACAGCTATGCTTCGTGCACAAAATATCTGATCAGGTATTTCAATGGCACTTCGTATATTTTTAGCTTATAGGTAATTACGTTCTAAAATAACCAGCAAACCTTATCTACTAAGTGGTGTAGCATGCAAAATATCGTAGAATTAGAAGAAAAAAAATTGCTCATTTTTGTCACTTCATTTTTCTTTCTTCAGCAAATTGTTTTTTCTTCTCATAATCTTCCATTAGTCAAGCGCAATGAAATACAAAAAAGTAAAAAAAAATGTTAAGGTTTCGTAGAATAGAAGTTGGACAAACAAAACCGCTCTCTTGATGCCAATGGTGGTTCCTTGTAGAATCACGATGGTGTTAGGGATTGGTTGTTGTCTTTCAGACAACAAGAACAAAGGTTATAAAAGATCAACACCTTGTCAGCAAATATACTTTTATCATCAATGATGGTTTTGTAAAATAGAATTTGGACAAACAAAACCGCTCTCTTGATGCCAATTGTGGTTACTTGTAGAATCACGATGGTGTTAGGGATTGGTTGTTGTATTTTAGACATCAAAAACAAAGGTTATAAAAGATCAACACCTTGTCAGCAATTATACTTTTATCATCAATGATGGTTATACCAACGTTAAGAGGAAATGAAAGGAAGAATTGGACTATTCTTACATTTTAGAATCACCGAATGATCTTACAGTATACGAGTCACTTATTCACAGAAATACTCCGTTTGTTTGAAGTTAAGCAGAAAGCTACACAATGGGTTATGTGTGCTTTGCCCACCACGGGTATCGGAACCCGGTTTCTAACAGTATAAGTCCGCAGATATGCCGCTGTGCCACTAAGGAGGGGGAGGGGGCTTCTTTGGTAGGTAAAGATAGACAACAAGTTTTGAAATTCTTGCTTCACGTAAGTCATAGTGAATAGTACACGTAAATAATGTTCCACGTGATAGAACACAGTCACTGGAATACCTAATTAGTTTTATTGTGACTGACAGGTGTGAAAATAATCACCGCGGATATCATATAACGCTTCATGTGTCAACTTAATTAAAATGTTATTGTCCTTTACATCAGTCTGTATAATCACTGCGACATCTAACAAATCTTTTTGTACTCTTTACGAAATACTTGGACTAATTTTCAAAGAAACAGAGCAGGTTAACCTTGAGGTTAAAAACTGCTTTAGTAATAAATATGTAATGGGTTAATTAGCTCTTTGGTTCAGTTTTTAAAGGCAATTCAGCGTGTTGTTTGACACTCTGTGTGTGGTGATATACATCTGGTAACTCTTCGTATCTGCTCGTGAACGGAAAGATAACCATTAAACCGATCAACATATGTTTAAACTAGCTAAATATGATTATCTTATCTTTACACATTTTTGGTGTGAAAAGTAGATATCAAAATATATTTATTCTTTTTATTTTTTTTTTCTGTTTGGATATAAGTTTGTTTTAGCGCAAACCTACATAATAGGGTGTCTGCACTCTGGCCATCACTGGTAATCGAATCCCGGATTTTTGCGTTAACAACCAGCTTAAAAAACGCAACAGTAACAAAAAAAACTGACAGTCTGAAACACTCTAACATGACTCTATGTTTCCTTTAACAAAAACCGCGATAAAATAATACAAAAGTCATCGTGATTCACACCGTTAGTGAAAGTCAACCAAATGTGGCAATAACATTCTACGTGTTAAGGTTTGTTTTACTTAAAATGTCTACTGAGGTATTTTCCTTCTTTCTGTTACTACTAGCAACCATATAGAACTTTACAAACTCTGATTATTAGTTTTATATACTATCATGTTATATTTGTTTTATCAAATGAGTTATAACGACTCCCCTGTTGTTGTATAGATTCAAATGAGTTTTCACGACTCCCCTGTTGTTGTATAGATTCAAATGAGTTATAACGACTCCCCTGTTGTTGTATAGATTCAAATGAGTTATAACGACTCCCCTGTTGTTGTATAGATTCAAATGAGTTATAACGTCTCCCCTGTTGTTGTATAGATTCAAATGCGTTATAACGACTCCCCTGTTGTTGTATAGATTCAACTGAGTTATAACGACTCCCCTGTTGTTGTATAGATTCAAATGAGTTGTAACGACTCCCCTGTTGTTGTATAGATTCAAATGAGTTATAACGACTCCCCTGTTGTTGTATAGATTCAAATGAGTTATAACGACTCCCCTGTTGTTGTATAGATTCAAATGAGTTATAACGACTCCCCTGTTGTTGTATAGATTCCACTTTATTGAAACTCAAAAATGACCTATCTTAATGAGTAATAACGATGATGACGTACTAAAATGTTTCTTCAGTATGTATCTTTGGAGAAAACAAAACATTTGGAGAGTTAAAGCGAACGGTTACTATCTAGTCAATTAAAGAAATTTCTTTTCACAGTAGTATTATGTTAATTACAGCTTCTTCGGCACAGATTTTACGCAAAGTATCTTGGCAACAGGATGCTGTTAGTTGTTTGGGTAAAGTAGTCTTATATAGTATCTAGGCAACAAGATGTTATTAGTTGTTTGGGTAAAGCAGTTTTCTGTAGCGTCTTAGCAACAGGATGTTATTAGTTGTTTGGGTAAAGTAGTCGTATATAGTATCTAGACAACAAGATGTTATCAGTTGTTTGGTTAATGTAGTCTTCTGTAGCGTCTTGGCAACAGAATGTTATTAATTGCTTGGGTAAAGCAGTCTTATATAGTATCTAGGCAACAGAATGTTATTAGTTGTTTGGGCAAAATAGTCTTCCAAGCAGCTATGATGAGCCGTGAATTCGGTGAAACTAGTCTGTTGCAGCGGAAGTGGCGAATCAAAGAATAGATTAAGCCTCGATATCATTTTTTTCTTCACTGAAATTTACCTGTTGGTAAAGAAAAGAAATAACAAATAAACAAATAACCAGTTAGTCATCTGAATAATTATGGATAGTTAACTGAAACGGTACGTCACGTGTTATCCAAATACCCAAAGTATTTTAGGTTATTAGTAGTGAATAAAGACTTATACATCTAAACCAAACAAACTGCTTACATTCCACCAATATATGAGGTCTACTTTATTTATTTCGTTCTTCCAAGCAGCACCGATGAGCCGTAGATTCGGCGAAACTAGTCTGTTGCAGCGGGAGTAGCGAAGCAAATAATAGATTAGGCCCCTATTTCATGTCTTCTTCTCTAAAATTCATGTTTTGGTGAAGTAAGTAAACAAGTAAAAAAAAAAAACTTGTCTTCTATAGCTTCTTGGCTTACAGTACTAGTAAGCTTACTTACTAGTAACAGCTTACAGTACTAACCGCTGTTTGTCTCCAACACCTCTCTACACCAACGTATAAATTGTTGAAGTATTTTTCATCTATAGCTTCTTGGCTTACAGTACTAACCGCTGTTTGTCTCCAACACCTCTCTACACCAACGTATAAATTGTTGAAGTATTTTTCATAGCATATTAATAGCAGAAATCATTTTGGCGCTTGGACACAGTCATCTTGGCAAGCACGTGTCAATCACTACGCGAATCTCATTGTTATTTGCAATACCTTAACAACAAAATCTATGTATGAATGTTATTTTTATTTTTACAATAATGTTGTCTTTGATAGAGTGTAATAAAAACCGTTTAATCTTGTTTTCCCGTTAGGAGGACTACATTACTCTTCGCCACTTATTTATTCTGATTGGAAAATATGTAATAAACCATTGAAATGGGTCATCCAAAAGAACAATCTCGAACGAAAGTATAACTTGGCAACAAACGCTTACTCGGTAGTCTCTCAGAGAATACGTTGATTAAAGATAATAATACGGACTTGCATCTAATATCATAGTACGTAGGTTATTAATTATATATTTGTTAATTAACAACTGACTCGCCTGATGAGTAATGGAATGAAAAAAAAAGCTAAGAATATACATAATTTATTAGCAGTTCATTTGAAGTTTGGTCTATTTAAAATTACGTTTTTAGCCAATGGATCATCACAATTTCTTGTGGTTGAAGACATTTCACACAATTGGAAATTCCGTTTATTTACCGTCTCAAATAGAGAAACTGGTTTCAGTAGAAGTTTGCTGTGTTCTAAATCGACAAGAACAAGTACTTGCAAGATGGCGTCCACGCTCCTCACAACGCCTATGGACTACCTGTTACTATTCCTCTGTTTTCCACGCTCCTCACAACGCCTATGGACTACCTGTTACTATTCCTCTGTTTTCCATGCTCCTCACAACGCCTATGGACTACCTGTTACTATTCCTCTGTTTTCCATGCTCCTCACAACGCCTATGGACTACCTGTTACTATTCCTCTGTTTTCCACGCCCCTCACAACTCCTATGGACTACCTGTTACTATTCCTCTGTTTTCCACGCCCCTCACAACTCCTATGGACTACCTGTTACTATTCCTCTGTTTTCCACGCCCCT
>NW_013668838.1:65826-70008 GCF_000517525.1 Limulus polyphemus
TGTTACTATTCCTCTGTTTCCTTTATTAACATGTATATATATATATATATATATAGGGCCAGGATTTCAGGTCTGGGTGGGGGAGGTACACCGAGAAAATTTTCACCCCTCCCCCATAAGAAGCCGTTGCCACACTCAGCATTCCCTGTGGTTTATATTTAAACATTCTATGTATTTTTTCCTCTCTGGGAACATGAACTCTATTTTTTTAAGAATTTCGATAAGGAATCCCCCATTACAAGAATCTTTCAAATACAATATAGTAATATAGTCTTCTGACCCGGCATGGCCAGGTGATTAGGGCGCTTGACTAGCAATCTGAGTTCGAATCTCCGTCCAACCAAACGCTTTTTCAGCCGTGGGGTCATTACAATGTGACGGTCAATCTCACTATTCGTTGGTAAAAGCGTAGCCTACAATTTGGTGGTGGGTGGTGATGACTAGCTGCCTTCCCTCTAGTCTTTCACTGATAAGTTAGGGACGGTTAGCCCTCGTGGACGAAAACAAGTATGGATTATTTCAATCCACACATGCATACAGAGTTTGTTTCTTTGTTTGTTTGAGGTTAAGCACAAAACTACACAATAGGCTATCTGTGCTCTCCCCACCACGGGTATCGAAACCCGGTTTCCAGAGTTGTAAGTCTGTGCCACTGGTGGGCCATACAGAGAGAGAGACATTTATTGTCTAAAACTTAATCATCTCATAAACACAAATATTTAGATGTTCTAATTACTATCAATTACTGTCCAGCGATTTATATAAGTTATGATGTTGTTGTTTTTGTAACTTCGTTTAATTCTGTTATTAATATTAAGTTTTGAAACTATCTTGCATGAGAGATGGTGAGCTGTTGCTCCAGTAACCAAAACTTTCATATTGTGGAATAGTATAATAGAACGTACCTGGTGAGTTATTGTATCCTGGATTTCTTATAATTATCACAAATGAAGACAAAATTTGCAGCTTTTGTCTTTGCAGGAACTTCAATATTTCTTAAGCCTTTACGGGTTGTTTGTTTTAAATTTCGCGCAAAGCTACACGAGGGCTATCTGCGCTAGCCGTCCCTAATTTAGTAGTGTAAGACTAGAGGGAAGGCAGCTAGTCATCATCACCCACCGCCAACTCTTGAGCTACTCTTTTACCAACGAATAGCGTGATTGACCGTCACATTATAACGCTCCCACGGTTGAAAGGGCGAGCATGTTTGGTGTTGCGGGGATTCGAACCCGCGACTCTCAGATTGCAAGTCGAGTGCCATAAGCACCTGGCCATGCCGGGCCTCTTGAGACTTTCCGTTTCTATTTATCTTGATCATATTATAAGGATGAAAAGAAAGAAAAAAACTTGTGAGCTAAATGATGAAATAGCAACAGGAAGGACTTTACGAAGCATTTGTTTATTTTTAGCGGTTAAAAAAGAAATATATATTTCTCTAATCAACCAGACAGCCCACGTCATTAGTTGACGGCTGCAGGGGGGATGTTCAAATCATCGTTTCAATACTGATTTTTTCAAACCATTTTGGTTGGTTGTCCAACTCGTTAAGAAAGGATGGGGGAAAAAAAGATATAATAAATATACAAACCCTGGGAAAATGGGAGATATTTACAAAACGTGAAGCATTGATTAATCATACAGAATCTTAATAATGCAGTTTTTTCTCGACGACATGAGAAAAGCATTTATATACTTTAATTCTTTCTAATTGACCGTCTCAACAATTGTGAAAAAAAAAAAGAAGTTAATATATGTGACATCCTGGCGAGTATTTCGCGTCATGATCAGAAAACAACTCATTGTTTGAGGATAATTGAATACCTTTGAAAGAAGTTTGTGAAGTCATTGATTTCATACTTTGTTTTTATCTGATTCTTGTAACGCCGGTTCTCTTGCGATTGTCTTCAGCACTTTTTTTTTTTAATGTGCGTTCGCTTAGTAATGCCCCACCCCAGTGGCACAGCGGTATGTCTGCGGACTTACAACGCTAGAATCCGGTTTTCGATACCCGTTGTGGGCAGAGCACAGTTAGCTCATTGTGTACTTTTGTGCTTAATTACAAACGCTTAGTAATATTGTAGTGCACGCAAGTATTATGATTATTTGTATTCCTTCTTGATGTCATATACTAGTTGTTAAATCGTACTACGCAATACTGACGTCAGTGCGTATGCGAAGTGAATCTTTTTCGTTTTATCTATTTAGTACTAGCGGGCGAATCCCCGTCCCACCAAGCATGCTCGCTAATTTAGCCGAGGTGGCGTTATAATGTGACGGTCAATCGCACTATTCGTTGGTAAAAGAGTAGCCTAAGAGTTGGCGGTGGGTGGTGATGACTAGCTGCCTTCCCTCTAGTCTTTCACCCTACTAATTTAGGGACGGCTAGCGCAGATAGCCCTCGGGTAGCTTTGCGCGAAATGCAAAACCAACAAACAAAATGAATAGAATTTCAAATCTCTAAGATCCCGGTAGCTAGTTTAGTTATAACGAATCAAGGAAACACATGCCAAGTTGGTGAACAATCGCGAACATTCTTATATTTCTATTCGTTCCTGCGAGAAAAAGGAAGAATAACACATTCCTCATCTATGTTTTATGTTATTTATAAAGACGTTTTTTCATAGTTAAATGCTCGAGAATCGGCTTTAAACCGAAAAATTCTTTAAAATTAGCCTCGCAAGAATTTCGAATACTGTACAGAAGTATTATTTCAAGTCATTACGAAAAACAAAGAAAATCCATATAAATATAATAGTACTGTCTGTTGTATGTTATCTATATAAATATAATAGTACTGTCTGTTTTATGCTATCTATATAAATATAATAATACTGTCTGTTGTATGTTGTCTATATAAATATAATAGTACTCTCTGCTGTATGTCCATGTAACTACTTCACAGGGTGTGGATGGATCTTCGCCAAATTTGGTATAAAGGTCCATTGGGTCAATGGGTAGATACATACAAATTTTCAGTTTGGCATTTTGCGTTTTACGGTTTTTCTGGGCATTTCTGCGTTTTTTTACCACTACTTCGCCTTCTGTTGATGTATATTCACCAAATTTGGCATGCCTTTCACGCAAGGCTACTCGAAGGCTATCTGCGTTAGCCGTCCCTAATTTAGTAGGGTAAAAGACCAGAGGGAAGGCAGCTAGTCATCACCACCCACCGCCAACTCTTGGGCTACTATTTTACCAACGAATAGTGGAATTGATCGACACGTTATAACGCCCCCATGGATGAACGGGTGACCGTGTTTGGGGTGGGGATTCGAACACGCGACCCTCAGAGTGCGAATCAAGTGCTCTAACCACCTAGCCATGCCAGGCCTCTCAATGATTACGTCTTCTTACAGCTGCAATGTAGTCAAACGTTCAAAGGGAAATTTAGATCATTAATATTATTTTATTTTATCGTAATAAAAAAAAGCATTTCGATCTACGTCTAATTGTTATATAATGACACAATAAATTCCATAATTTTATAAATATGTTTTTAAGCATTATTAACAGTTGTTAATATTAACGGTGAAACTTTTGTTAAAACCAAAATTCTAAATTCCCTACAGAAACTTTTTTTTTTCTATGTTCCGTCGCTTTTTACTTTGTTCTTCTTGCTCGATCTAACTTGAAATAAGCTTGGATACTTTAATTTAGTGCTATCGAAAAACAGTTTCACGCCACCTATCGGTAGGTCCCGGTCTTCGTTAAAAAGCTTTATGCTTGTAATTTATGGGGGCGCCATCAACAGATGATATGCCCCTCTTCTTCTTCGTTAAAAAGCATCAGGACAGCTCCTTTTGCCCCGACATCTAAACAGCGCCATCTTAACCGTATTGCAAGAAAAGGTGTTGTCTTTTTTATTTTATTTGTTTTGTTATATACACCTGATGCACTGTAAAGATATATTCGTAAACGTTTTTATACGTCAAGTATTTATTATATGTTATATGTATTTTCCATTTTATCATGAATGTATTGTGTATGCTTTATTAATATAAATAATTACAGAAATTTTAATTTGTTCAACATGAGAACGAAAAAATAAAGGATCAGATGAACTAATGGTATGGATGCGACGTAGTGGTTAACGTGCCTGTACTCAGGTAGAATCAGGTGATTCGTGGTTCGTAGTTTGTTTCTGAATTTCGCGCAAAGCTACACGAGGGCTATCTGCGCTAG
>NW_013668838.1:70281-78281 GCF_000517525.1 Limulus polyphemus
CACCGCCAACTCTTGGGCTACTCTTTTACCAACGAATAGTGGGATTGACCGTCACATTATAACGCCCCCACGGCTGAAAGGGCGAGCATGTTTGGTGGGACGGGTATTCGAACCCGCGACCCTCAAGATTGCGAGTCGAGTGCCCTTACCACCTGGCCATGCCGGGCCTATTCGTGTGTTTTCTGTATTTGTTGCATAGTACCGCCCCCGGGTGGCACAGCGGTATGTCTGCGGACTTACAACGCTAGAATCCGGGTTTCGATACCCGTGGTGGGCAGAGCACAGATAGCCCATTGTGTAGCTTTGTGCTTAATTACAAAACAAACAAATCAATTATGCACAGTACCCGGTAAGAAACTCATACAAATTTTAGTTTCGGTATTGTACATGACAAAATAATAGTGGAAAAGTTTATTAAGGTATTCTGCACAGTAAAAGACAGTCGGAAAAATTGAGCTTTAGTATAAGGTGCAATGAAAATACTGTTGCACAATTTTAGTGTTAATATTGTTCAAAGTCAACATTGTGGCAGCAATTTAGTGTTAGTGTTTGAGCAAAAGTTTGGCACAAATATACACTTTTTTAAAGAAACATTGTTAAAAAAAACGTTTACTTTTAATCGCTATCTACTTTTGGTTTTTGATATTTAAATCCCATTTACATTTCGTTTCATCATTATTTCGAAAGCCCTTTTCTTTGTTTCTGTAGTGTTCAAAGATAAATATAAACATGCGTCTATTTCTGTATATTTATTCCTGTAAATAAACCGAGAAAGAATACAGTAGTTCAAAGAACTGCCGCTTAGCAAACGAGACTTTTATATTCATATAACATCGAGCTACCCACTCTGACAGCTTCTGGTACGTAACATTATAATTCTTTGTACACTTACTATATCCTTGTATGTCTCTCCATTAGAATAACCAATGGGTCGATCCCCTGAACGCTCTGTATGTGTGATAGGTAGAAAGTATGAATTTTTCATCAGTGGAAGAGTGACCTCCTCACTTCTGTTGCATGGTATCATGGGAAGTTCCAGAGTTCACAGGCTCAGTTTGATATCATTCGCATTATAATATTGAGTAAGATAAGGGTCAGTAAGTCCCATAATTTCTTTATCCCCCACAGCCATTGAAGGTGAAAGAGGCCGATGTCTTGTTTGGTGTCATGACTTCTAGGTGATAGTATTATCAACTAAACACCCACTTGGAGATCTGTTGGCTTAACTTAGTATTCTTTATGTAAATTATCTTCGTCGGTGTTCTTATGAAGATCAAGATTTACGGTTTATTCGTCAGTTTTGATCTCCAAGCTTAAAATAACAAACACACACACAAAAAAAAAACACTGATTTCTGCAGTTATTTGTTCTATATTTCTAAATTTTACATTAATACGTGTTGTGTGTTTGTGAATTCGTTTGTTTGTCCACAACCCTCCCCCACATCTTTGGAGCTAGCATGAACAAATTATGGCAGGCAAACTCGGGATGGCCTAGGGGGGAGGGAGAGGGAAGGTCGTTATCTGTGAAAAAAATACTTGTGGAAATATTAAATTTTTGAGAATTCCGGATTGTAAGATAATGGAAAATTGTTACTCTGGATTTTCATAAAATGTAGTGGTTCTGTCCACCACGGGTATCGAAACCCGGATTCTAGCGTTGTACGTCCGCAGACATACCGCTGTGCCAATGGTGGGGATGTGGTGATAAAATCATGGTTGAAGATAATATAGCGATGTAACTACAGATTGCGAGATGGTGATATTTGATGACGAGCACTAGCAGATTCAGATCGTTGCGGGGGTGCGTCCCCCTTTTTTCATAATTTTGTGCTTTTACGCTTTAAAGTGCACCCCTTTTAGGAATAAATAACTCCAATAAAATATTTTATTTTTTGCCTCTCCTATCTAAAGGACAATAATTTGTAATATTATATATAAGTTTGATGTATCATCCGGTTGCATCGATATAAATGATGTATGCTGTTTCAGTTTGATGTATCATCTGGTTGCATCGATATAAATGATGTATGCTGATCTGGTTGCATCGATATAAATGATGTATGCTGTTTAAGTTTGATGTATCATCTGGTTGCATCGATATAAATGATGTATGCTGTTTAAGTTTGATGCATCATCTGGTTGTATCGATATAAATGATGTATGCTGTTTAAGTTTGATGTATCATCTGGTTGCATCGATATAAATGATGTATGCTGTTTAAGTTTGATGTATCATCTGGTTGCATCGATATGAACGATGTATGCTGTTTCAGTTTGATGCATCATCTGGTTGCATCGATATAAATGATGTATGCTGTTTAAGTTTGATGTATCATCTGGTTGCATTGATATAAATGATGTATGCTGTTTAAGTTTGATGTATCATCTGGTTGCATCGATATAAATGATGTATGCTGAAATTATTGGCGCCCATCCAGGCGACCGCACTTCATTTTCAAAATCCTAGATCCGCTACTGATGACGAGAAACCCACTTTTTAGAAAATAAAGTTTGGAAACGGCTTAATTGGGTAATGAGAAAAATGTTATTATAAATGTACGACGTTTCAACAAGATTATATCATCATCAGGTTCGAGTAGTACTATAACTGTGGGTTGGGAGATAAAGTTATGATATAACTGGATTGTGAGATAATATGATGACACAACTACGGAATGTGAGATAATATGATGACACAACTACGGATTGTGAGATAAAGTTATGCTTTAACTGGATTGTGAGATAATATGATGGCACAACTACGGATTGTGAGATAACGTTATGATATAACTGGATTGTGAGATAACGTTATGATGTAACTGGATTGTGAGATAATATGATGACACAACTACGGATTGTGAGATAATATGATGACACAACTACGGATTGTGAGATAACCTTATGATATAACTGGATTGTGAGATAATATGATGGCACAACTACGGATTGTGAGATAACGTTATGATATAACTGGATTGTGAGATAATATGATGACACATCTACGGATTGTGAGATAATATGATGACACAACTACGGATTGTGAGATAAAGTTATGTTTTAACTGGATTGTGAGATAACGTTATGATGTAACTGGATTGTGAGATAATATGATGACACAACTACGGATTGTGAGATAACCTTATGATATAACTGGATTGTGAGATAATATGATGGCACAACTACGGATTGTGAGATAACGTTATGATATAACTGGATTGTGAGATAATATGATGACACAACTACGGATTGTGAGATAAAGTTATGATATTACTGGATTGTGAGATAATATGATGGCAAAACTACGGATTGTGAGATAACGTTATGATATAACTGGATTGTGAGATAACATTATGATATAACTGGGTTGTGAGATAATATGATGGCACAATTACGGATTGTGAGATAACGTTATGATATAACTGGATTGTGAGATAACGTTATGATATAACTGGATTGTGATATAACGTTATGATATAATTGGATTGTGAGATAACGTTATGATGTAACTGGATTGTGAGATAACGTTATGATATAACTGGATTGTGAGATATGCAGTGATGTGACTCTGAATCTTCAGAAAATGTAAAATATAACTTTGGATTGCAAAATTATTTAGTGATATAACTCAGGATTGCGGGATAACGTTATGATATAACTCAGGATTGTGGGATAATGTAGGGGTATGATTCTGTTTGAGAGAGTGTTCTATGATATAAGTTTCTTTGGTATCTTAAAATTCACGGCTTAACTTCAGTGCATGAAACTTTAGTTTTTGATTTATTTGTCTTCATGCTAAATTTTCTCATGATTTTATGCTTGTCTGTTGTGATAGAAATCACAGTAGTGTAGCGTGATGTTGTAGTCCTAGGAGTAGTTTCAGTTTGTGTCTGGAATGTAAAATACCTTGACCGAATTCGTGCACATTTACATTTGTGGATATCGAGAGATAAACCAGGCTGGAAACTCTAGTTTCTTGAGTAAGTGATCTTGCTAGATCTTTAGCGACATTTTTATTATATTTTTTCTGGTTAATATCAACTATTTCTTCCTTATCAAAATTAGAAGTTTTAGATCATTTCCTCAAAACACGGTTTGAAAAATCTGTGGTGAAGGAAACATTAATTTAAACATAAATTTTGATTATAGTTAATTTCTAAAATAGAAAGATCAAATATCTCCATTGGCCCTACGTGACCAAATAGTTAGCGCGCTCGGACTGTGAATTCGTAGGTTTATGATTCGCGGTCCGTTATTGCAATGGTTTGTTTTGTTTTGTTTGTAATTCAGCACAAAGCTACACAATGGGATATCTGTGCTCTGCCCACCACGGGTATTGAAACCCGGATTCTAGCGTTGTAATTCCGCAGCCATACCGCTGTGCCACTGGGGGGGGGGGGCGTTATTGCAAAAACGCGCTCCATATTTTGGGGCCCTGAGTATGCAATAAGAATAATGGTCAATTCTCGCTATTCGGTCGTACAAAGAGTACCCTAAGAGTTGGCGGTTGGTGCTCTTGGCTAGTTTCCTTCCCTCTAAAATGAGATAGCAATGCTTTATGCGAATATTCTGAACAGATTAAAGAAACGAAATATTTCCACAAAATAATAAAATGTTTTTTTCTTTTTTTCTTGAGAAGATTGATGATGTAAACTAAATAGTTAGAGTAGCGAACGACTGTAGTCGCTACACGCCACAGATAAATATATTGATAATCAATTAATTACACAAATAAAAGCTGATAATTGTACAGACGGATGAACTATTATTTTAAATTAATATGGTGGCGATTTATATATATATATATACTTGCTTTCTTTAATATATTGGAAAACCAGATCGTTTAATTCATTGTTATAGACAGACTATTGTTTGGTGTATTGATAGTAAGACTGGTGTTTAGTATGTTGGCAGAATAAATTTGTTTTAAAACACTAATGTAGTCAAAATTGTATTTCACGTATAGTTTACTTTTCAGAGGAAAGCCACATTGGGCTATCTGCCGTGGGGAATCGAACCCTGGATTTTAGCGTGGTAAGTCCGTAAACTTACCGCTGTCCTATCAGGGGACTTCACGTGTAGAGAGTCAGATTCAGAGGTTTCTGTATGAAATATGTCTCTTGATGTATTCACAGATTCATAATATTGTTTGATGTACTAACAGACTTATTGTTACCATACTAGAAGTAATTCTGTTATTTATGTATTTGCAGAACCTAACTGGTTTATTATATATATATATATATATATAATCAGACTTGTTTTGGGTCACGTGGGTGTATTGACAGAATAAATCTGTCTTGAAGTATTGAAAGAAACCGTTAATTTGGAGAGAAGAACAATGCTGTTTTATTACTGATTTCGTCAGATTGTTTTTGAAGTACTGATAGGCAGATTGTTTTATGTATTAACATATTCTGACTGCTTTAACTTACTCGTATAATCAGACTAATCTGGGATAAAATGATAAAATTAATCTGTTCTTGAACACCAAGATAGAAAAATACTTATCGTAATAGCATAAGAAATCCACACTTTTCTTTACTCACTGAAATATTAAAGTCAAGAAACGAAATTATAACTTTGAAACCAAATCACGGTTGGGTTGTAGTTTATAGAACCTAATATAAACCCAGTTTTATGTGAAACCAAATCACGGTTGGGATGTAGTTTATAGAACCTTATATAAACCCAGTTTTATGTCAAACCAAATCACGGTTGGGATGTAGTTTATGGAACCTTATATAAACCCAGTTTTATGTCAAACCAAATCACGGTTGGGATGTAGTTTATGGAACCTTATATAAACCCAGTTTTATGTGAAACCAAATCACGGTTGGGATGTAGTTTATATAACCTTATATAAACCCAGTTTTATGTCAAACCAAATCACGGTTGGGATGTAGTTTATAGAACCATATATAAACCCAGTTTTATGTAAAACCAAATCACGGTTGGGATGTAGTTTATATAACCTTATATAAACCCAGATTTATGTGAAACCAAATCACGGTTGGGTTGTAGTTTATAGAACCCTATATAAACCCAGTTTTATGTGAAACCAAATCACGGTTGGGATGTAGTTTATATAACCTTATATAAACCCAGTTTTATGTGAAACCAAATCACGGTTGGGATGTAGTTTACAGAACCATATATAAACCCAGTTTTATGTGAAACCAAATCACGGTTGGGATGTAGTTTACAGAACCTTATATAAACCCAGTTTTCTGTCTTTTGGTCTTTTTGCAATTTCATATAATATTCATATTCATATAACTTCATATAATATTCATATTCATATAATTTCATATAATATTCATGTTCATATAATTTCATATAATATTCATATTCATATAATTTCATATAATATTCATGTTCATATAACTTCATATAATATTCATATTCATATAATTTCATATAATATTCATGTTCATATAATTTCATATAATATTCATATTCATATCATTTCATATAATATTCATGTTCATATAATTTCATATAATATTCATATAATTTCGTATAATATCTTAAACAGTTAGAACGATATTTTTGAAGAAGTTTTAAATTAGATAATTATTCTGAAGAGCAACTAAAATATGTACAGTTTTATATACAATGAACACGTTTCTATTAATTATGTGTACATCCATCTACGTACTTGTGTTTTTCCAACATAAAAGTCACGTGAAATTTATGAGTGGAGTAGTACTTGAATAGAAAATGACGATTAGTCCTATTTTGTAGTCATAACATGTTTTGTTTTTTTCTAAAACCATTAAGACTTTTTACTTATAATTTTTCAGTCTCGTATATATTAATGCTTCTGTACAGATGTAAACTATCATTTATGGGTTAGTTTTTGCATTTAACTACTGAGAATACATTTTGAACATATTTTTCAACAGCGATCAGAGTTTGTTGAAATATAACTAACTATATATCGAGTTATAAGTGAGTGTGTTTTTGTTGCATTTTAAACACACACAAAAAACTGTTTTCTTAGATAATATTAGATTTCTTTGAACAAGTTAGTTCAGTAGATTAAGTTAACGTCTAGATAAAAACTACCAAAAGTAAATAACGAAAAAAATACATTACGTGAAATGTTAATGGTGTGCAGGCTAGAGATTGTGGAAAAACGCCCCACGAAGACTTCAGAGATCAAACCAATACATTAATATTTCAAACCTAATTCTCAACCACTCCAGTACATTTTTTTACAGTAAGATAATACACCGCACCAGTTAATGTTTCTCACATGTCTGCTTTAGCACTCATTTACCCAAGTCATTGTTTGTTAAAGCCAGCTGGCCTGATGAGTTAAAATATTAAGTAAAAGGCTTCGAAGTAAAACTGTTACGATCCTAATGCCCATTTCTTGATAACGGAGAACTGTGCTGGTTCAAAATGATTGTAAGGTTATTACTCGTCTTATTGTGATTTGGTTTGGCGTAATGGTTTTATATTTGCATGATTTTAACTAGCAGTTAATGAAATAACTCTGTGAGAGAAGCTGACGTAAGTGCAACATACAAACACAGAAACATAAACATGGTCTACAGTAATTCCTGTACGCTAAATCCGAAAATTATATCCATTTTTCTCCATCACGTACAGATTTTTCACAAAATGTCATATGTACTTCAACATAAGTGAATCATTTTCATTAAAATTGGGTCACATTTTATTACGCTTAAAACGTTGACAACCACTGGGTATAGATTTCTCTAGACCAATCGCGACGTGAGAATCTTATCGATCGTTCTAGAACCCAAACATAATAAAAAATGTTCATTGTGGTAAACGAAATAATAATTTTATCTAAGTAAAAGTTTTTCTCCCAATTTGTAAAGAATCCTTACGTGATAGAAAAAAAATGAATATTATTTTCGAAATCTACGTAACTGAATTATGGAGAATTCGTTATTAAAACCAAAACAACTTTTATGAAGTTAAAATTCGCAGGCCTTTATTATCACTCAATACCATATTTTAAAAT
>NW_013668838.1:78291-80293 GCF_000517525.1 Limulus polyphemus
TATTATTTAAGTATAAGTGTTCACCATGCGAAAGTTTTATACAAATGACTTGTTTTAAATATATGCTATATTGAACCGTTACTACATTTGTTGCAAATACTTAAAAAAAAAGGGGGGAAGTAATGATGCGTTGGAAATTCAATCTTTTTTGTCTTTCTGAATGAATTCAAGCAAATCCAGACTTTAACAGATAAAAAAGTTTACTTTGCAACTTTACATAATTTCAATAGTTTTACGATCTTGTAAAGAATTAGGGATAATTCCTGTACATAGAGGACTTCGTGAATTATTTTGACTGTCATTAAATACCCGCGCCCCGTTGCTGTGTTCGTGATTCACTGGGTCAACAATAAAACTCTTTCATTATCCCAATTATTTCTATAGCTACCCCAAAGGGGGTTCGCACCTGAAAACAAACCCTGTGGTATCTAAGCACACGTGCCACTTTTGGTCCCACTAACTTGTGTATGGAGAGTATGAACAGTTTGAAACGTGGCGCCCCCCGGAATCCGTAAGGTGGGAAAGAACACAAAATATTATGCCAGATTTACGTTTAGCGATTCTAAAAACCCATTCGTAGATCATTATCATGCCTCTCTCTATGACCTCCAGGGTGCATTTTAGCTCACCTTGGGAAGAGGCTATGCCATATAGATAAGTATACCCCCCCTCCTAAGACACCCCATGTCTGTTTGTCAAGTGTGCTCCTGCTAGCTTCAAAACTGTTGGGATTAGTTTGTGTAAAAACAAATTCACAACCACACAACCTAAATTAATGTTGGGTAAATACATATTTCTTTTTTTATATTTTGCTTAGGGTGCTCGACTCGAAACCTGCGGTTCGCAGGTTCGAATCCTATCACCGAATATGTTCGCCCTTTCAGCCATGGAAGCGTTATAATGTGACGGTCAATCCCACTATTCGATTAGGGTAGCCCAAGAGTTGGCGGTTGGTGGTGTTGACTATTTGCCTTCTCTCTAGATTATAATTTCACAACTAGGGACTGCTAGAGCAAACAAGCCTCGAGTAGCTTTGCGCGACATTCAACATACACCCAAACAAACTTATATACATATTTAATAGTGTGTGTGTGTGTGTGAAAAATAGTGTTATTTACAAGCATTCTTTTGTTACTGATAAATAAAGTACTTCAAGTCAATCCAGTCTTAATTCTTTAATAAGTCGTAGACTAACGGCAATATACACCATGAAAATATAAAGATATGATAAAAATCACTGTAAAAATAACACGATAGTGGTGTGAAAGTTTCGGCCGAAACGCTGGTCAGATTATTATTTTTCATTTGTCTTTTCCTTCTTTTTTTTCGATTTTGACATTCTGCATTTGTGTATTACTAAACTTCCATCAGAACTAGTTTTATTAACTTTATTTGAAAAGGGAGATATTTTTAAACAAGAGGGAATCCTCAGTAGCCGCGTCACTTGAAAATATCTTTTAGGCAGGATTAGAGTAAATTAATCTATGAGACCTTTTATTTATTTTTTAAATTTTTATTAGCTATATTTTTGTGCGCCAGCAATACCAAGCGTGGAGTGCGCGTATACCCGATTCGATTTTATTATTCATCAGGATCTCTACCAGTCCACCTTCAATTGAAATTCTATTAGGCAGGATTAGAGTAAATTAATCTATGAGACATTGGGCGTGATCAAATACATCAATCGAAAGGGTTTGACCTCCTGACTCCAAAACTGTAATTAGATTTCCAATCGGTCAAGAGAAGACGGAGCTATGAGCTAAACATTTGTACTTGAAAAACTCATTGCCAAAACATTTATGGGTATCGTTCTTTTGCAAAAATGTTCCAATTTTTTTATAGCTATAAGTAAAGATATTCTCTAGCCTTATTTCTGAGAAGTTACTCACAAAACAAAACGTTAGACTTTAAGTTCATTATAACTATGATGATCATTGAATAGAGTTGTTTAAACATTTGTTTAACAACAAGTAAAAGCTTGGAATGGTCTATTCTTTCATTG
>NW_013668838.1:81227-89076 GCF_000517525.1 Limulus polyphemus
CAAACATTTTAATGGCTGGAGACGGCTTGAATGGGTAATGAAGACAAACTTTAATATAAGTTTAACATAACAGCAAATGTACAACGTTTAGACAAGGTTTTGTCATCATCAGTTTTCTTCATTACCCATTCAAGCCGTCTCCAGCCATTATTAGTCTTAAAGTGGGTTCCTCGTCACCGAATTTGAAAACAAACATTTTGTGTGTCGCGACATTAAATATAGGCAGCTTTAAATGACGACACATCTCATGTATATAAAGCAGGAAGAACCATATATTTTGAATGTGGCAAACTTTCTGAACACGTGGAATTAAATTATTCCTAATCGTTTATTTATTCCACAGACGACTACAGAGAGACTTTTAAGAACAAATTATCGAATTTATCTTCGATTTTTCGAATCACGAAACTTTAATGTCTGTTTCTGACAATTTTATCTATTGGTTTTTCACTACGATCAATATATCCAAAAAAAAAAAAAGAAATGACGTTTGCTTCACGTTATCAATTTGTATTTTGCATCATCTAATTTGCATACACGTAAAAAGGGAAATTTTACAAAAGCTGATAGTAATGCTGGAAGATTCAGCGACAGATATACTTTTACAGAAATTACATCTGAAGTGAACAGACTGGAAAATCAATAGAACTATAAACCGTGGTTAGTTTTTGTTTTGCTTTTTATGAGATATTATTCCCTTAAGCCACTCCTTGTAATGATGCACGAGCTTCTGAACTAGTGACTGTCTCTGTCTAATGCTGTGTTTCTCAGCCGGATTTGCCAGACGACCCCTGCGTCCGGGTTTTGGTCGTCACGACCCCCCTCATTATCTCTATAAAAATGAGAAAAAAACATGGCAATTTTATTTGTTTCAATACACGTTGACTCAGTTCAGACAGATCGCGATCTACCATTTGAGAAATATCTGTCTAATATTAAGTGTGTGTGTGTTTTAGAGTAGAGCCACATTGGCCTATCTGCTGTGTCCACCGCGGGGAATTAAACCCCGGATTTGAGCACTATAAGCCTTTAAACTCACAGTTCTCCCATCGGAGCACCTAATGGTAGTCACTCACGGACATGTCAGGGAATTTGTCCACATTTTACCCATGCAAAGAAGACAGATGCAACAAGCTTCAGGGTTAAACCATTTGACGTATTTATTATAGTGTCCATTTATAACACTGTTTTTATGCTAAATACGTAACACATCTCATCAAGCTGCATGGAGTGAAACATGCTCTTGATTTTGAAATTTGTAAAAGGATTTGCTGCTGTTGTTGTTGTTTTCATAAGAGGTATACATGATAATCCTACACGTATTAACGTGTAACGCTTTGCGTTATGAAACAATTTATCAGGTTTGTAGCACCTCCTCTAGCTGTAAAATGTTGCAAATATGTTCATCTGTCGAGATATTTAGAGGGTTTGTGAACATTTTAGGTGTGTACATTTAATTTTCAACATAATTTTACGTATACATACTTTTCTTATTTCTTACAAAAGTAGCACACTTAATACAGTTGGGCATTTCTTTTAAGTTTCTGGAAATTCTGTGTATACAGTTGGGCATTTCTTTTAAGTTTCTGGAAATTCTGTGTATACAGTTGGGCATTTCTTTTAAGTTTCTGGAAATTCTGTATATACAGTTGGGCATTTCTTTTAAGTTTCTGGAAATTCTGTGTATACAGTTGGGCATTTCTTTTAAGTTTCTGGAAATTCTGTGTATACAGTTGGGCATTTCTTTTAAGTTTCTGGAAATTCTGTGTGTATAGTTGAGGCATTTCTTTTAAGTTTCTGGAAATTCTGTGTATACAGTTGGGCATTTCTTTTAAGTTTCTGGAAATTCTGTGTAGAAATATTTTGATATTGTTGTTTGTAACTAAGCACGAAGCTACACAATGGGCTATCTGTGCTCTGCCCACTATGGGTATCGAAACCCGGATTCTAGCATTGTAAGTCCGCAGACATGCCGCTGTGCCACTAGGGGGAAAATATTTTACAATAAGAGTGCCAACAATTAATAACATTACCCATAGCTACCGCTCTTCAAACACCAAAATGACAGAGACTTAGAGAAAGATATATGAAATAATGGAGTCCTGTTTCTGTAATTACATGTCTCGTACGCATGGTTCACTTTCCCATGTGGTTGCACAAAGTTACCACAATAATATGTGGTACAATACTCCATCATGATGTAATTATGATTGCAATTGAATAGAATCTCAAACAAAGAGCACATGCTTGGCTTGTCACGTCAACAAACTGCTTTAAAAAATATTTAGGGGTCGTTAAATAATAACAAAAATCACCCGCAAATAAGAAGTCTTAATTGTTCGGTAGTTTTCAAGGTCAAACACATTAGAATTGTAAAAGAAAATAAAAGGAAGCGTGGTGTTAACATCATGACCTGACGATGTATTGAAAACTGGCTATTACTATTATATCTGAAAGAAACCCACAGTTTTCAAACCAATTCGAGGTATGGGGACAGACCGATATTCTAAAAAAAATTCGGCCAGAAAGTGCGATTTTCCACGAATAATAATAATAATATTTATATTACGATAATTTTGACATAATGTTTCCAAAGATTAGAAAGCTTTAATTACTGGTAACAATAAGTTAATAATATAAGTCCCTAATATAAGTTTATACACATACACTACTGTTTATGCAATATAACAACCTAAATGAACGTTAGGCCTACATGCGCAATTGCTTTTACGTTCAATTTTCAGAATATTGGGCTATAACCCGAGTTATCTTGTTAAAAGAAACGTTTTGGGATCAGTTCGATTTACTCAAAACTCTCATCATTTAGCCAATGAAACTTTTATTAAACTTTAAAGTTATTAATGATTATTTTCATTCGCTTGTCATAAATTTATTTTTGTATATATTATTTGAATTTAGATGTACGTAACAGGTAAGATGGAGATTATTTGTAAGTTATTAAAAAACTCTAAAACGATATTTAATCCTATGGGTACGTTATGTGTTCACAACTTTTGAGTTAGGGTTTTTTTTTTACTAACATGGGGACATTTTGGTCAAGTTTCTTATGATAATTAATTAGGAATTAATTTTTGTTTCCGTACGTCATAGATGTAATATGTAAAACAATTATGATAGAGATTCAACATCATGTGGTCTCATGGGAACAAAGAGTTACGTATTCGTGAGTATGCAACCGTTTGAAAGTGTTTAAAACAACAGTGCAAAAATAAGATTAAAATAAGTTAAAACAGCAGAGGTTTTCATTGGTTTCTGTTAATTTATGAAATTGGGAACTAAATGAGCGAATTTCCAGAACAAAGGTCTGTGAATATGAACAAAATCAATGTATTTTATGAGACCCGAAGACCTAGTTTGAGGTTCCAACATGGCGTCGCTCCAATCTGTTTTATTCGACCGCGATAATGAGGTAATACTAAATATATATATATATATTAATAGCAACTTGAATGGCTTAGAGTATCACAGAAAACAATTGAAAATTAAATGTGATGTTGATTTAAAAAAACGAAAATCAAATTAAAACCTAATACTATAATATATAATAATACACTAATAACTCTTAACTGTCCGGTGGGCCACGGAGTTTCATTCATGTTGATATTTATTCTGAAACGTTTTCTATGTTGGATTAACTCTACAAAGTCTACATCACTTGTCCCTCGGTGGTTCACGGAGTTTTGATTAATGTTGATATTTATTCTGAAACGTTTTCTATGTTGGACTAACTCTACAAAGTCTACATCAGCTGTCCCTCGGTGGTTCACGGAGTTTTGATTCAGGTTGATATTTATTCTGAAACGTTTTCTATGTTGGACTAACTCTACAAAGTCTACATCACTTGTCCCTCGGTGGGCCACGGAGTTTCATTCAGGTTGATATTTATTCTGAAACGTTTTCTATGTTGGACTAACTCTACAAAGTCTACATCACTTGTCCCTCGGTGGGCCACGGAGTTTCATTCAGGTTGATATTTATTCTGAAACGTTTTCTATGTTGGATTAACTCTACAAAGTCTACATCAATTGTCCCTCGGTGGTTCACGGAGTTTTGATTAATGTTGATATTTATTCTGAAACGTTTCCTATGTTGAAATAACTGTAAAAGTTCAACATCAATTGTCCCCCGGTGGGTCAGCGGTAATTTTATGGAAGTACAACACTAAAATTCAGGGTTAAAGGTCCAGCGGTAGAATGATTACACAAGATTACGTAAAGCTGATGATACCACAATGATGATCTAACCAGAGAAAGAGTACTACTTTCATGATTATCCGGCGTCACAACTGTGATTACTATGATAATACTGTCATGTCTGTAATAGTACTGTCATGACTGAGATTGTACTGTCATGTCTGTAATAGTACTGTCATGACTGTAATAGTACTGTCATGTCTGTAATAGTACTGTCATGACTGAGATTGTACTGTCATGTCTGTAATAGTACTGTCATGACTGTAATAGTACTGTCATGTCTGTAATAGTACTGTCATGACTGTAATAGTACTGTCATGTCTGTAATAGTACTCTCATGACTAATAGCACTGTCATGTCTGTAATAGTACTGTCATGACTGAGATTGTACTGTCATGTCTGTGATAGTACTGACATGACTGTAATAGTACTGTCATGTCTGTAATAGTACTGTCATGTCTGTAATAGTACTGTTATGACTGTGATAGTACTGTAATGACTGTAATAGTACTGTCATGACTGTAATAGTACTGTCGTGTCTGTAATAGTACTGTCATGACTGAGATTGTACTGTCATGTCTGTGATTGTACTGCCATGACTAATGTTACTGTCATGACTGAGATTGTACTGTCATGACTGTAATAGTACTGTTATGTCTGTAATAGTACTGTCATGACTAATAGTACTGTCATGTCTGTAATAGTACTGTCATGACTGAGATTGTACTGCCATGTCTGTGATAGTACTGACATGACTGTAATAGTACTGTCATGTCTGTATTAGTACTGTCGTGATTGTAATAGTACTGTCATGACTGTGATTGTACTGTCATGATTGTAATAGTACTGTCATGACTGTGATAGTACTGTCATGTCTGTATTAGTACTGTCATGACTGTGATTGTACTGTCATGATTGTAATAGTACTGTCATGACTGTGATTGTACTGTTATGATTGTAATAGTACTGTCATGACTGAGATTGTACTGTCATGACTAATACTACTGTCATGTCTGTAACAGTACTGTCATGGCTGAGATTGCACTGCCATGTCTGTGATAGTACTGACATGACTGTAATAGTACTGTCATGTCTGTATTAGTACTGTCATGATTGTAATAGTACTGTCATGACTGTGATTGTACTGTTATGACTGTAATAGTACTGTCATGTTTGTAATAGTACTGTCATGACTGTGATTGTACTGTTATGACTGTAATAGTACTGTCATGTCTGTAATAGTACTGTAATGACTGTGATTGTACTGTCATGACTGTGATTGTACTGTCATGATTGTAATAGTACTGACATGACTGTAATAGTACTGTCATGTCTGTATTAGTACTGTCATGTCTGTAATAGTACTGTCATGTCTGTAATAGTACTGTTATGACTGTGATAGTACTGTAATGACTGTAATAGTACTGACATGACTGTAATAGTACTGTCATGTCTGTATTAGTACTGTCATGTCTGTAATAGTACTGTCATGTCTGTAATAGTACTGTTATGACTGTAATAGTACTGACATGACTGTAATAGTACTGTCATGACTGTAATAGTACTGTCATGACTGTAATAGTACTGTCATATCTTTGGTCATCTCTCGCCAGCAGATTTTACCTAGAACACACACAACAGTCCTGCCACCTAGTAGGTGTAATTTCACGGTGTTTTCCTACCTTACAGAGTTCAGTGGAATTGTAGAATATGACGTTCTATCAACATCGTAAATACACTAAAGGTGATTGGAGCAACACTTGAAACCTATTGTTCTGGTGGTTTTTACGTGTACTTGTTCGTTTGTAATGCATTTTCCAGCTTGTGATCTAAACACTGTCACGATGTACGGATTTATTTGTTTCCAACTGGACAAACGAACGTATAACAATTTTCCTTGTAGGGGTACGACGTGTCACAAACAAATAGGCCTGGATCGCGTATCTTTAGCAAAATTATAGCGAATAACAAGGAGACTGAACTACATTTCAATTTGAATAAAAAATACCAAATGAATTTGAATTACATTTCGTAAAAATCGACTATACATATATATATAATATTTTGCGACATTGATATCGGTAGTTATTCTAGTAAGTTATTGGTAGTTATTCTTGTAAGTAATGTTATGAGTGTCTAACTCACCGTGAATTTTCTGGACATACATTTAAAACGTGTTTGATCAGGGAGCTTTTTTCCGAGTTTAAATTCAGAGTGTTTCTGTATATATATATATATATAATCTCAGCGATGTTTCGAGCTGTTTGATATTACTTTAAAGCCCGTGAAGAATGACGCCAGACCGGATTCGAGGGATGTTGTCTGCCTATTAGTTAGTTTGTATATACAGGTAGCATTTAAAGAATCGATTTAACAAAAGGTCAACAAACTTGGCAATTTGTATTTTCAATGGGTGTAACAGACGCTTAGAAAACTTCCACCGAAGTTAAGCATTGTCACTCTGCATCATATCACACTCACTTCAGTTTTGAACATTTAAAATAAAAATCATACATACATATTGAAAAATAATCGAACTTATAGAGCGTTTCCTGATAATTAATCACATTATAAAAGCCCCCCCCCCCAGTGGCACAGCGGTATGTCTGCGGACTTACAACGCTAGAATCTGGGTTTCGATACCCGTGGTGGCCAGAGCACATGGGCAGGGCCCAGATAACCCATAGTGTAGCTTTGTGCTTAATTACAAACAAACAAACATATTATAAATATTTGTTCTGGTTTCTGTACTGAAAGTTTCATTTTCCATGTACGCTTCGGTGAATCATTCAGCCAGGAAGTCATTCATAAAGGAACATAAAAATTAATATTTTCTGACCTATGGGATTCCTTGAATAGAATGTCTTAAATATATATTGCACATTATGGTAGCCAGACTTTAATTTCTACACAAAACAATACTGGTAACTTTGGTACAAAAATAAAATATTTTTTTTTTAGTATAGATATATGAAATATAGGAAATTTCTGTGTGTTTAACAAAAGTGCAACCCAACAGAACTTCAAACGAATGAAGCCAACCCAACAGAACTTTAAACGAATGAAGCCAACCCGACAGAACTTTAAACGAATGAAGCCAACCCAACAGAACTTTAAACGAATGAAGCCAACCCAACAGAACTTTAAACGAATGAAGCCAACCCAACAGAACTTTAAACGAATGAAATCAACCCAACAGAACTTTAAACGAATGAGGCCAACCCGACAGAACTTTAAACGAATGAAGCCAACCCAACAGAACTTTAAACGAATGAGGCCAACCCAACAGAACTTTAAACGAATGAAGCCAACCCGACAGAACTTTAAACGAATGAAGTCAACCCGACAGAACGTTAAACGAATGAAGCCAACCCAACAGAACTTTAAACGAATGAAGCCAACCCAACAGAACGTTAAACGAATGAAGCCAACCCAACAGAACTCTAAACGAAGGAAACCAACCTAAAGCTCCTGCTATCAATACTGAAGAAGTATAACTATAACATGGACAATAGGTTTGACGAGAATGAAGAGTAAAGTAAAACTTATGAAATTCCCCAAAATGTGCTTAAGTTAGGGACATTGTCCTTTGTAATTTCTTTGTCCCTCTTTCAAGCAACCATCTTTCTAAAGGC
>NW_013668838.1:89530-91894 GCF_000517525.1 Limulus polyphemus
CCACTGGGGGGGGGGGCGCAGTGAGAAGATACGAAAGACGTGAAAGTAAAAATTGCACATTTACTTAGTATCGTAAAGCTAAGTGGAATATATTTAAAAGTTAAATTTTTGAATAACTACAATATTCCTAGAAAAAAAAATGTGTTAATAAACGATTTAATTTGTGATTTCTTTCGGACTTTTTAAATATCGTTTTTAGAAAATGCAAAATTGTCAGACATTCTAGTGTTTATCTTATTATTTGTAATAAGCCATAGAATATTTCTGTTATCCAGTTGGGATGTATGTTCTAGAACTTTGTAACAAACCTACATTTTAGAATACCACAGATATGCGGCATCTTTAAAGTATTGTTGTGAACTTTTGAGAATATTGTCCTAATTAACAATACCTGTTCAGTAATTATACTGTTGTAATCTGTTCAATAATTGTATACTTTAAATATGTTTAGTAATAGTATAATTGTAACCTATTCAGTAATTATACAATTGTAGTCTGTTCAGTCATTATGCAGTTGTAGTCTGTTCAGTAATTGTACAATTGTAGTCTGTTCAGTCATTATACAATTGTAACCTATTCAGTAATTGTACAATTGTAGTCTGTTCAGTCATTATGTAATTGTAGTCTGTTCAGTAATTGTACAATTGTAGTCTGTTCAGTCATTATACAATTGTAACCTATTCAGTAATTGTACAATTGTAGTCTGTTCAGTCATTATGTAATTGTAGTCTGTTCAGTAATTATACAAGTGTAGTCTGTTCAGTAATTATACAATTGTAGTCTGTTCAGTCATTATGCAGTTGTAGTCTGTTCAGTCATTATGCAGTTGTAGTCTGTTCAGTAATTATACAATTGTAGTCTGTTCAGTAACTGTACAACTGAAAGTTAGGAGGCTTTTACATTGTTCCAGAAAAGTTTTACAGTTGGAGTGACAATTTGGGCTTAATCCTCGTATTCTGTATAACATCTTTTTTTTTACTAAAAAATTCCATTCAACTTGAAATAGTCGAAAGCTCACTGAAATTTATGGAGGCCAAAGTGAATGTTGACTCACATGTCCCGACATGCAAGTCGTCTGAGAAAAGGCAAATTCTTCGCGAGTAAACAATATGTCAAACAATTATTCTGGTGACCACGTCTTTATGTTTTATAGTGTATCCGTTTAAGTATCAGTATTTATGAATTATGTGTGAAGGACTTTAACACATGACTTAAAATTATTACTTACAATTTCCTCCACTACTCCCTAGTTAGGCTCTGTTTGATGTGCATTCGGGAAAAACAAAATGTCTGAGTGCTTTAATGTCACAAGGAACGTAGTAAGTAAGACCTACATGATAAATATTGATTTCACTCAAAGTTCAAGTGATAAATATGTGTGTTTCTAAGTGCTAAAAGTTTAGAATTTATCTTTATATGAAATGTAGGTGCAATTGTTGCCTACTTTAAGCTAATACTTTTTGTCGAAAATTAGGTTTTTTTTATTCTTTTATGTGAGTTCCATAAACAGAAGTTCTGAGAGGCTTAAAATGGTAAAGAACTTTAAACACAGCTGCCACACAGAAAATATGAATAAAAACGTCGAATTCGATACGCCTAACCACATAAACCATAATGTTGCCGACAAAGGCATAAGTGCCATTACTACTTAGTGAAAAACTGGCCAGGAATTTTATTTATTGACCACAGCAGAAAAGTACAGAAGCTAATGGGAAAAAACAGATTGTTCATGTTTAGATGAGAGGCTGGCCCTCTTGTTTTTATATTCACCCTAACTGACTCTCCTGCTCTCCCTCCAAAACAGATTTTGTGAGCGATATTTTCACGAGTGATAAGATATCATCACTGTTTGTTAACTTTGATAATGTGTATGTACTTAAACCGTTTTGAGAAAGAAAAAAAAAGCTAACTTTATACTTATCGAATACTAGAGTTCAAATGATTTTGTTTAATAAACTGAATACGTTTTAATAATTTATGGAAAATTAATTTTTATTGTTCTTCCATTGTATTTTTTCATCGCATTATAAAAATGTTAAACCTATAGATGTTGATGTTCGAATGATTCGATTTTTAAAATATTCAAGAAAAGTATTTGATTGGTTTAAAAGGAAAGATATATTTAACATTAGTAACATGTTATACAAGCTGATAACACAGGCCTACAGTGGTTTTATTGTCCTGAAATTTTTACATGTTCTACAGTAATTTCTGTACGCTGAATCCGAAAATGATATCCACTTTTCTCTATCAAGTACAGATTTTTCACAAAACGTCATGTCTACTTTTATATAAGTGAATCATTTTCATTGAAATCGGGTCACATTTTGTTACGCTTAAAATGTTGACAACCACTGGCTATAG
>NW_013668838.1:92113-99209 GCF_000517525.1 Limulus polyphemus
CGTTCTAGAACCCAAACAAAATAATAAAAAATTTTCATTGTGGTAAACGAAATAATAATTTGATCAAAGTAACAGTTTTTTTTCCAATTTGTAAAAAATCCTTACGTGATAGAAAAAAATAATGTTATTTTCGAAATCTGCGTAGAGGAAATATGGAAAATCCGTTATTAAAACTCAAACAACTTTTATGAAATTTAAATTCGCAGGCCTATCTTATTCGAAAATTACCGATTAGATACATATAAATCCTGATAAAGCTTTGACAATTTTGTTTTCAAACTTGAGCTCTGTTTAACTTATTCTTAATTGTAATTACAAATTACTGTGATAAGTGAAATAACTTAGAATTTCATATTCAATAGGCTGATTATCGTGTGGATTGAATTTCAGCACGTATATATATGAACTCGAATTTTATATCTAATATACTCTGATATTCTTTTCACTATACGAGGGTTGAACGAGTGAAATTCCTTGATAACAAATGAAAATATCTAAACGCATAGCCAAGATTACGGTGGTTAAGGCGCTCGACTCGCAATCTGAGGGTTGCTGGTTCGAAACCCCGTCACCGAACATGCTCGACCTTTCAGCCGTGGGGACGTGACAGCCAAACCCACTATTCGTTGGTAAAAGAGTGGCCTAAGAGTTAGCGTTGAGTGTTGTTGACTAGCTGTCTTCCCTCTAGTCTATCACTGTTAAACTAGGAACGGCTAGGGCGGATAGTCCTCGTGTAGCTTTGTGCGAAAATAAAACAAACATTCGATAATAAAGGATTGTGACGCGATTGTTTAAATGTTTCTCAAGTAGTTAGCATGCCAAGTTATATATATCGAAGAATCTAAGGTTCGAGACGTGATACTGTTGAATAGTCTTCACACTTTCACCTCTGGACGCATTATAAATGTGACAGTTGGTCTCGGACTACATATCGAAAGGTCTAAGGATCGAGACGTGATGCCGTTGAACAGTCTCCACACTTTCAGCTCTGGACGCATCATAAATGTGACAGTTAATCTCTTTAGTCGGTTCAAAGAGTTGGACGATCCCTTGCTGAAAGGATCCCTCACTCTAGGGATCTCTAATCGTTTAGCTTACTTGCGTAGAAAATGCCAATCAGGCTTAAAAACTGAAGTGAAATTAAGTAATCAAAGTTCAACTAGAATGAAAAATGAAATACAAAACATATCTTTCGGACTTCACGCTATCAAATGATAAGTTTCTCAGAAAATCATTAACACTGATTTTGAAACTTGAGTGACTAAAAGAATTGACATCAACTTTTTTTTCTTTCTATAAGATTTTTTTTTCCCAGATACCACTTCTAGAGTCTAGTTTTTACAGAACCTATATCTTAACATCTTATTAACGCATTAGAAAGATCAGTGGCGTATTAGAAAGGATGACAAACAAGTTCCAAGCAACCATCCTAACTATCGTGTTCACTTTTAGAGATGTTTTGTAGAGCCTGGTTTTGTACAAACGTTTTGACAACAACCTCTATAATAGAGTGTTTTATATAAACGTTTCAATAACAACTTCTGTAATACAGTGTTTTGTACAAACGTTTTGACAACAACCTCTGTAATATAGTGTTTCGTATAAACGTTTCGACAACAACTTCTGTAATATCTAGTCTAAGGCTTCGAGAGATTTTTCCAGAAGGTTCTTAGCATTCAGCTTTACAATTTATTCTGATCATTTTAAAAAATATTTTATATAATTGTTTGTTTTTGAATTTCGCGCAAAGCTACACGAGGGCTATCTGCGCGAGCCGTCCCTAATTTAGCACCGCCAACTCTTGGGCTATTCTTTTACCAACGAATAGTGGGATTGACCGTCACATTATAGCGTCCCCACGGCTGAAAGGGCCAGCATGTCTGGTGTGAGGGGGATTCGAACCCGCGACTCTCTGATTGCGAGTCGAGCGCCCTAACCACCTGGCCATGCCGGGCCCATTTTATGCAAAAGGATGCATAAAAAGTATACAATTTAATTGAAGTAATATGTTATATAAATAATATTATTATATAAATTATATGTTGATTATTCTAAAGCCTATAAATTATCTTACTAACATAGTAACTTACTTATTTTTGAAGGATCTTTGGAAAAAGATTTTTTTAGCGTCACAAATGTAAATTACATAGGCCTGGGATGGTTTTTTTGTCTTGAAATTGTTACGTGTTATGCAGTAATTCCTCTACGCTGAATCCGAAAAATAATATCCATTTTTCTTCATCACGTACAGATTTTCCACAAAATGTCATAACGCAACACATAAAAGAAAGACCACAACACGTAATTTTGAGACTAAAGGACGTAGATTTCACAAAATATTCAGGATGAATGAGGATGCATATTCGTTTAGCATCAATGTTCTTAAAGATTCTTCAGTTTGTTTGTATTTTTGTTAACAAATATAATAATAAAAAATTGTGGTAAACCAAATAATAATCTAAGTATGAGTTTTTTATCCCGATTTGTAAAAAAAAAAAAATCCTTAGTGACAGAAAAAAAATGAATATAGTTTTGAAAGTCCACGTAGCTGAATTATGGAAAATACTTTATTAAAACCAAAATAACTTTTATAAAATTTAAATTCGCAGACCTGTGTTATTTTATAATTGAGGTTTGATAACTAAACTATTACAAGTATATAAGAATTCAATTGTGTATTTCCGAATTAAAAAACTACGAGAACTAGATTGAAATAAAAAGATCCCGAGAAAAAACTTGTGAGATCGGCAAACTAACAATCATTAAGACGGTATAAAACTTGTGAGATCGGCAAACTAACAATCATTAAGACGGTATAAAACTTGTGAGATCGGCAAACTAACAATCATTAAGACGGTATAAAACTTGATCTCACATTGTTAGTTTGCCCATTAAGACGGTATAAAACTTGTGAGATCGGCAAACTAACAGTCATTAAGACGGTATAAAACTTGTGAAATCGGCAAACTAACAGTCAAGAAATGGAGATAAATCTGAAATGGCATTTTCGTATTAGATCTGAAATATACATATTAGAAATCCTCAGATTAACATTTTATGTATAGTTAAGTATTTTTACCACACATACGTCAGTGACGAGGTACTTTCATAACCTCCTAAACACTATTTCATCCATTACAAAAACGACCCAATATGTATATTAGAGGTGCGTATCTCATCACTGTAGTCGATACGATACGTATCTAGATACAAACGTTTTACCAACAGTTTGTTACAAAGTTTAACAGTCTTGTCTGTAATTTATTATCTATGTTACTAACATTGTCTTATCTAAGTACTTCACACTTTACAGTGTTTTTTCAAATTCTCAGGTTTGATCAACTAAATAGCAGTTGGCAAGATAAGTTAATACCTGTCTATCTATTTTGTTATTGGTAATTTGTTATGTTACTTTACATGTAATGTTTTTGATAAAATAAATGAAGACAACATGTAGTACTCAATACTCATCTTCCTTTATTGAATCGTTAATTTTGTAGCAAAAATATTTTATTGGAAATTCTGATTTTTTCTGTACAAAAGACATTTAATGTTTACTGAAAGCTTGCCAAATTTCGTGACGATACATAAACCGTATCGTTACGGTTCTCGATACGATACGAGTATTGTATCGCAGTATCGTAACGCCTTTAAACTGTGAAAGGCCTAACATGGCCAGGTGGTTAGGCACTCACTCGCAATCTGCTGGTCGCGGGTTTAAATCTCATCATCGTAGGGGCGTTATATGGTGGCGCTCGTTGTTGACGAGTAGCCCGAGAGTGGGTGGTGTTAACTAGCTGGATTCCCTATAGTCTATCATTTCAAAATTAGGGACGGCTAGGACAGCTTTACACGAAATTCAAAACAAACTAAACCGAACACAAAGCAGTTATTTCCTATTGCAAAATACATGTATACTTTTGTGTAACTATACAGAATCGCTAGCAACCCGTAAAATTCACAAGCCTTTATATAATGTCGATGATCTGTCAATAAGAGAAAAAACTAAATTTTGCTTGATTTAACATTTGTTATTCAAAGCGTTTCTTCTTAACCCATATACACAGATAATGGATTGTGATTGTAGTATTTAACTACAGAGTTTCTGATAGCCGCCCAAAAATAATCATGTAGACGAATGTTTTGTACCAGCTACAGTTTTTCCAGTGTAAAAAGACATTAAGATATAGATATTACAACAAAAAAGACATTGATATACAGATATTACAACTGGAGACGAATGAGATAGTTCCGAAAAGCAAAACAAAAAGGGAGGCGGGGGTATCATTAGGCCATAATCAGCGTTGAGAACACCAAAAAGGGAGTATTATTACGCAATAATCAGCGTTGAGAACACCTAAAAGGGGGTATTATTACGCCATAATCAGCGTTGAGAACACCAAAAAGGGAGTATTATTACGCCATAATCAGCGTTGAGAACACCAAAAAGGGAGTATTATTACGCCATAATCAACGTTAAAAACAAGAAAAAGGGAGTATTATTACGCAATAATCAGCGTTGAGAACACATTAAAGGAGGTATTATTACGCCATTAGCAGCGTTTAGAACTTCTAATATCACAATTATTATAATTTCATTATTGATTCTTATTGTTTTCACAGTTCGAAGTTAACTCGGATCGTGCATCCTTTGGACCTCGGTGGAAAAAACTGGTAAGTCGGTTTAAAAACTTTCTGGTAGCCTCATGCATTCGGAAAAATAGAAGAAACATGAATTACGCAGAGACATGAGTATACAGCGTCCTTTTCAGACGCAGAAGGTGATTAAAATTACGGTAGCGTTATATCTTCCCACTTCCACCCCACGCCACAAAAAAATAAACAACAATTCAATTTGAAGCCGACAAGTTCGTAAATAAACTGATGATCAGCACCATAGAGATAACACAGCGAAGTAAGTTTGAAGATGTCAATAAAGAAGTGTTTGTTTGTTGTTAAGCGAAAAGCTACACAATGGACTGTCTGTGCCAATCACGGATATCGCTGAGCCTCTGGGGAGCATTAGTAGTAGTAGTAATAATAGTTGAAGATTAAGATGTAAAAAAAAAGTGAAATCTCAGATTATCCAAAGTTATACATCACCTTTATTGAGCTTTCAGACGTAGAAAGAAGACTAGAACTATTGCAACAAACATCAGTTACCACGAAACAACCAAAGAAAGTTAATGGTGGCAGCCACGAGATCAAAAGAATAATAAAAGGAACCCTGATGGAAGCAGAAATCAACTAAACCTCTAAAACTGCTCCAATTACTCAAAAGATATCCACTCTCGGGAAAAAGACTTGTATGTTCAGTAGCAAATCATACTTCCACAAACGTTGGCCTTGCATAGCGACGGACGAGGGCAAGGTGTGTCAAAGCTGGATAAAGAATAATAATCACTACTCATTCTACAACCGTTCAAAATCTCAGTGTATGTCAACAACAGAATGAAAATAAATGGATCGAATAGCCACTATTTGGTCCATTCGGTACATCACAAGAAGAAGAGAACTTCCGAAACAGGAAGTCGTGTATTGTCTGCTTATCGGGGTACGATGAATTTAACAAACTTATATTCTCTGTGAGCCACTGAAAGAAAGAAAGAAAAAAATAACTCCGAGCAGAAGTCGCTGTATTAGGATTCCATATTCAAGTCTTTACTGGATACGTTGGTATAAATTAACGTAATCGACCCTATATACTGCATTAATACAAATATTCACCTCTCATAGTCGAAAAGACACTGTTTAAAATATGTGAATTTAACTCGAAGAATCCAATATTACTGGTAGGATAATTTCGAGTGGCTGTACTATACAAACACAGAATCGTCGAAGTTGCGTTTAATTTCATTAAAGGCCAACACGGATCGCATGTGCTAGTTTCCCTACCGCTTCTGCACTAGGCCTATTAACTGTAAGCACTGTAAGTGTAATCTCCCTCCCAGTAAGAGCCTGACATGAGACAGAAGCAACGACTTTTACAGGGGAATGTTTAGATATTTCCTCTTGAATAGTGAAACTCAAAAATGTAGGTATAAAAACAACAATTTAGTTATATTTGCGCCACTAAAAAGTCAACGATATGAAACAAGTAGATGGAAAAACTCCATTGGATACGCCAATAGTAGTCACTCCCAAGCCCGGGAACTCAGACGAGATCAGAGCATGTTTAGACACCAGTCTACCAAATCAAGACATTGAAAAGAAACAATATATTTCTCCGATTACTGACGACATACTACAAGGACTTCAAGTCTTTTCTAAAGTTGTCTTGAAAGCAGGATATTACCAATTAGAGGAAGTACCAGAGTTTCGGTATGTTACAACATTGTCTATTCACATAGGTCTCAAAAGATATACCAAATTATACTTCTGGATATAGTCCGCTGCAGAAACCATTGAAAATATGATACATCAGCTACAGAAGTTAATATTGTCGCCCTACAGATATCAGTGACGACGTTTTAGTGCGTCGTATTTACCAAGACACTCACGCCAAAACTTCGTTCGAACGAAGAATATGCAAGTTTAATAGCTCTCTCTTTGTGTTTGTTTGTTTGTTTGATGTATTCTGTAAGAAGAGGAAATTTCTCCTCGAAATGAAAAATTAGCTAGGCCTTTAAAATTGCTGTGGACGTTTCAACTCAGATTTACATCCATCGAACATCCCCAGTGTGAACTGAAAAAACAAATTATTTGACAGTAGACAAAGATCCTGTCTCAAAGATATAGGAGCCATCTAAAGGCAGAGGAGATCACCAGGCAGAGAAGCACTACCCACGGTACGACCCTGTCTCAAAGATCTGGGAACTATCTAAAGGCAGTAGAGATCACCAGCAGAGAAGCACTACCCACGGTACGACCCTGTTTCGAAGATCTAGGAGCCATCTAAAGGAAGAGGAGAGAGCAAGGCAGAGAAGCACTACCCACGGTACGACCCTGTCTCAAAGATCTAGGAGCCATCTAAAGGAAGAGGAGAGAGCAAGGCAGAGAAGCACTACCCACGGTACGACCCTGTCTCAAAGATCTAGGAGCCATCTAAAGGAAGAGGAGAGAGCCAGGCAGAGAAGCACTACCCACGGTACGACCC
>NW_013668838.1:99219-100864 GCF_000517525.1 Limulus polyphemus
TAGAGATCACCAGCAGAGAAGCACTACCCACGGTACGACCCTGTTTCGAAGATCTAGGAGCCATCTAAAGGAAGAGGAGAGAGCAAAGCAGAGAAGCACTACCCACGGTACGACCCTGTTTCAAAGATGTAGGAGCCATCTAAAGGCAGCGGAGAGCACCAGCAGAGAAGCACTACCCACGGTACGACCCTGTCTCAAAGATCTAGGAGCCATCTAAATGCAGCAGAGAGCACCAGCAGAGAAGCACTACACACGGTACGACCCTGTTTCAAAGATGTAGGAGCCATCTAAAGGCAGCGGAGAGCACCAGCAGAGAAGCACTACCCACGGTACGACCCTGTCTCAAAGATCTAGGAGCCATCTAAAGGCAGCGGAAAGCACCAGCAGAGAAGCACTACACACGGTACGACCCTGCCTCAAAGAGCTAGGAACCATCTAAAGGCAGAGGAGATCACCAGGCAGAGAAGCACTTATTATTTATTACTTACTCCAGGCAAACACCTACAGATGTAAAAAACGATAGTGGCAGATAGAAAAGGGAGCTATTGTCTTTATTATGAGCATGTGAGCTTTACCCCAAATACTTCGGTGTATAGAATACAATCAACTTAGGAAGGTCATCAGCAGGGACATCAATATATATAATACAGACAGCTTAGCAGGGACATCAACATATATAATATAGACAACTTAGCAATGCCATCAATATATATATATATAATACAGACAGTTCAGCAGGGACATCAATATATATAATACAGACAGCTTAACAGGGACATCAACGTATGTAATATACACTGCTTAGCAGGGTCATCAAAGCATATAATACTGTCAGCTCATCTAAGACCTCAAGGCATGTATATGGACCACTACTAACATATAATTTTTGCTGGACCACTACTAACAAGTAAATCAAATAGACCACTACTAACAAGTAAATTATATAGACCACTACTAATAGGTAATTTCTCTATGGACCACTACTAACAAGTAAATTATATAGACCACTACTAACAAGTAAATTATATAGACCACTACTAATAGGTAATTTTTCTATGGACCACTACTAACAGCTAACATCAAAACTGCAGCATCCACGTCAGTAAATGCCGCCAGCCCATGCCTCAGTATGTGACTTATAGTTAAATTTTACCATCCCATACCTGAGTATGTGATATTTAATTAAATTGTTTCTTTTTGTTTGCTGTTTCTTTTGAATTTCGCGCAAAGCTACACGAGGGCTATCTGCGCTAGCCGTCCCTAATTTAGCAGTGTAAGAGTAGAGGGAAGGCAGCTAGTCATCATCACCCACCGCCAACTCTTGGGCTACTCTTTTCCAACCAAACGTTGGATTGACCGTGACATTATAACGCCCCACTGCTGAAAAGACGAGCGTGTTCGGTGAGGGAATTTGAGCCTGCAACCTACAGATTGCCAAGTGAGGCAAGGCCTAGCCTATTAAAATTTCAGTACTATTAAAGGGGTTTATTTATTTATTTGTTGAATTAGCTGCACTAGCCGCCTCTAATAACCACAGTAGCTTATAATGGTGCGAGGTTGTTCGTAAGAGATCGGATGAGTTACATTTGTTCGTAAGAGATCGGATGAGTTACATTTGTACGTCCGTTTTGAGAGTCAAATCGAG
>NW_013668838.1:100885-102091 GCF_000517525.1 Limulus polyphemus
TATATAATACAGACAGTTCAGCAGGGACATCAATATATATATAATACAGACAGTTCAGCAGGGACATCAATATATATATAATACAGACAGTTCAGCAGGGACATCAATATATATATAATACAGACAGTTCGGCAGGGACATCAATATATATATATATAATACAGGCAGTTCAGCAGGGACATCAATATATATATAATACAGACAGTTCAGCAGGGACATCAATATGTATATATATATAATACAGACAGCTCAGCAGGGACATCAACGTATATGATATAGACAGCTCAGCAGGGACATCAACATATATAATATAGACAACTTAGCAATGCCATCAATATATATATATATATAATATTGACAGCTTAGCAAGGTCTCAATATATATATAATACAGACATCTCAGCAGAGACATCAACGTATGTAATATAGACTGCTTAGCAGGGTCATCAAAGCATATAATACTGTCAGCTCATCTAAGACCTCAAGGCATATATGGACCACTACTAACATATAATTTTTGCTGGACCACTACTAAGAGATAATGTTATGGACTACTACTAACAGGTATTTTTTTATGGACCACTACTAATAAGTAAATCAAATAGACCACTACTAAAAAGTAAATTATATAGTCCACTACTAATAGGTAATTTTTCTATGGACCACTACTAACAAGTAAATCAAATAGACCACTACTAACAAGTAAATTATATAGACCACTACTAATAGGTAATTTTTCTATGGACCACTACTAACAAGTAAATCAAATAGACCACTACTAACAAGTAAATTATATAGACCACTACTAATAGGTAATTTTTCTGTGGACCACTACTAACAGCTAACATCAAAACTGTAGCATCCAAGTCAGTAAATGCCGCCAGCCCATGCCTCAGTATGTGACTTATAGTTAAATTTTATCATCCCCATACCTGAGTATGTGATATTTAGTTAAATTGTTTCTTTTGAATTTCGCGCAAGGCTACACAAGGGCTATCTGCGCTAGCCGTCCCTAATTTAGCCGTGTAAGAGTAGAGGGAAGGCAGCTAGTCATCATCACCCACCGCCAACTCTTGGGCTTCTCTTTTCCAACCAAAAGTTGGATTGACCGTGACATTATAACGTCTCACGGCTGAAAAGTCGAACGTGTTCGGTGAGGGGATTTGAGCCTGCAACCTACAGATTGCCAAGTGAGGCAAGCAGGGGC
>NW_013668838.1:102995-105257 GCF_000517525.1 Limulus polyphemus
CGTTTTGAGAGTCAAATCGAGGTTGTTCGTAAGAGATCGGATGAGTTACATTTGTACGTCCGTTTTGAGAGTCAAATCGAGGTTGTTCGTAAGAGATCGGATGAGTTACATTTGTACGTCCGTTTTGAGAGTCAAATCGAGGTTGTTCGTAAGAGATCGGATGAGTTACATTTGTACGTCCGTTTTGAGAGTCAAATCGAGGTTGTTCGTAAGAGATCGGATGAGTTACATTTGTACGTCCGTTTTGAGAGTCAAATTGTAAGAAAGAGAAAAGATGTGGGCCGGGCGTAACCAGGAGTGTCCAAACTGTGAATCAGATGATTCGTGGTTCATGACCCGTTGTCGCAAAAACATGATTGGCGATTTGGGGCCATGAGTGCACTATGAAAAAATGACAGTCAAACCCTATTATTCGTTCAGACGAGAGTAGCTTAGGAGTTGGAAAGATCGTTGTTGACTAACGTTCCTTCCACGTATTCTATCAGTAAAAAATTAGGAACAGCTAGTTATACACAGATACCCCTCACATAACTTTGTAAAAAAAAATATATCTGAAACAAGCAAAGAAACCTTTTTTTTTAAATGTATTTCTACATATACAAAGTTTCTTCGTCTTTAAGTACCTAAATGTGGAATACTCGTCTCGCAACACAGGCTAAGATGTTTTGTTAAGTTTGTTGAATCTTAGAAAACAGTTCCTAAAGGCCTCGAACGTCGTGTCGGTTTAAGTTAGATCAGCTTTATCTTGGAGCACTTCTACAATACACTGCTATCAAGGTTCTGCACTGTTGATATTAAATAACCCTAATGTATAGTTTACATATCGTTGATTAATGCACGCGCACATTCCCGTCTAATGTAGCCGACTTATCATGCTATTGATTGGAGGTGCGTAAAGCCACCGCCGTGAGGTGCTCATTAGTTTACGCATATAGAACAGTGGGATCACGCGCACACGTGATGAACTATATAATAGAAACGAGCGAGCGGCGACACTTAGGCGCAAAGCACACAAAAACAATAGATTTTGTGTTCGTATTACTAAAACTCTCCAATGGAATATATCTACTTAATTACTAGTGAACCTATTACTCAGAGCTGTATATATATATATATATATATATTTGTTTTTTTTTATAGAAAAAGAACGAATGGATTGGCAGATTCGGACCTCATAATCTGCGTTGAAATCTACTTTTTGTGATTGAAATATTCACCCAGTTTCTTTTATATTTTAGACAAAATCTGACAAATCATCCCATGCAAATAAACCGCCATCTACCGTCTTCGTGTTTTATTTGTTTGATTTTAAATATATTTTATAATACCAACGTCCCTTTTTTTTGTTCCGACGGTCATTTTAAGAATTCAATTTTTTGACACTTATGGATTGATACTAGTTTCCGGTCAGAACAAGCTACACGAAACTAAAAATCAACCTACCAATCACTCTTTTTTTTTCTTATTTATTACGGTTCTACTTATAAAGACTAGAAAGCATTGTTTCATCACTTAACGATATTTTCGGTCGTAATCCCAAGATGAACAGCTGAACAGTAAATAGAAAGATGATACCTCTGTTACCTATATAGATTATACAGAATACTGCTTTATTCATTTATAAAGGATTTTAAATATTTCTCTGTCGAATATTCTTTTAATAATGGATAATCCCCCCCCCCCTCAAAAAGGTATTATATAAATGATTAGAAAGCTCGAAAGTTTAAACCTGTAAGACACCGTGATCACTAAAGCTTTGCGAATAATCTTTTTGAGAACGTCTGTTTAGGCTTCTTTTTTAAAAATATACATTATTGGTTTACTGCAAGTAAATCGTCCTCTGTAGGTAAAAACATTCATCTAAAATCATTGGTTTACTGCCAGTAGACCGTCCTCTGTAGGTAAAAACATTCATCTAAACATTATTTTACTGCACGTAGATCGTCCTCTGTAGGTAAAAACGTTCATCTAAAAATGATTGGTTTACTGCAAGTAGATCGTCCTCTGTAGGTAAAAACATTCATCTAAAATTATTGGTTTACTGCAAGTAGATCGTCCTCTGTAGGTAAAAA
The DNA here is from genome assembly GCF_000517525.1 of Limulus polyphemus. Classification (NCBI taxonomy): domain Eukaryota; kingdom Metazoa; phylum Arthropoda; class Merostomata; order Xiphosura; family Limulidae; genus Limulus; species Limulus polyphemus. Next base: position 105,068 of record NW_013668838.1, read on the forward strand.
CATTCATCTAAAAATGATTGGTTTACTGCAAGTAGATCGTCCTCTGTAGGTAAAAACATTCATCTAAAAATGATTGGTTTACTGTAAGTAGATCGTCCTCTGTAGGTAAAAAACATTCATCTAAAAATCATTGGTTTACTGCAAGTAGATCGTCCTCTGTAGGTAAAAACATTCATCTAAAAATCATTGT
>NW_013668838.1:105676-106776 GCF_000517525.1 Limulus polyphemus
AGCCCTTTGTGTAGCTCTGTGCTTAATAACTAACAACCTTGTTCATTTACTAAAGTTTGTTGCATTTTCGCGAAAAGCTGCTGGAGAGCTTTCTACGCTAACCGTTCCAAATTTTGAAGTGATAGACTAGAGAGAAGGCAGCTAGTCAACATCACCCATCGCCAAATGTTGAATTATTCTTTACCAGCGAATACTGATATTGACCGTCATATTATAACGCTCCCACGGTATGTTCGGCAACAGGTTTCGATCCCTAGAACCGTAGATTGCGACTCGAGCACTCTGACCACCCAGATCAGGCAAGACCCATTGTACTAGAGAGTAACTATAATCGTATAATACGTTCATTCAGAGTCATGTTTTAAATCGCTTAATCGAATATAAGTAAATAAAACATCGTAATCTTTCTTGTTAGTCTTAGCTCAAAAGCTATATTAGTTTAAGGTACAACTTTTATGAGAACGATTTCACATCTGGTTCAACAAAACAATAAAAACACACCAACACTTTTAGATGTTGCTAAGTTTTAGTCAATCGGGTAGTTTGCTAAATGCTGTTACTCGAGTCTAGCGGTGGAGAAAAGTGTTTGTTTACCTTCACCAGAATTCTGTTTAAGTGTTTGTTTTAGAAATTCATTTGGTTTTAGAGAATGTGTAATGCAGACTTTTGAAAGATGTAAGACTTATTTTGAGTTATATCAAATGGAAAGGGACGGGAGAAATATATATATTTATAACCTCAGGGTATCACAAGATTTTAAGCACACTTTGAAATCATACTTTCGCACAGACATCTAAGACAGTCGTCACTTTCAATAAGTACAACGCCAAAGGGGAACTTGGCTAACCACATAGTTTGCCAAGAGAACGTAAAAATAACTCTACAAAACCCACTTGCAATTCAAGAGTTCACGATACAAGATAGTTTGCCAACAGAACGTAAAAATAACTCTACAAAACCCACTTGCAATTCAAGAGTTCACACACAAGAAAGGGGGGACTCTTATTTCCAACATTTAACAGCAGTGCAGAACGTAAAAATAACTCTACAAAAACCCACTTGCAATTCAAGAGTTCACCATACAAGATAGTTTGCCAACA
>NW_013668838.1:107581-111235 GCF_000517525.1 Limulus polyphemus
TTAATGTTTTGTACTTCTTCCTACTTTATTTAATGTTTTGTCCTTGTTCCTGTCTTGTTTAATGTTTTGTACTTCTTCCTGTTTTGTCCTTGTCCCTGTCTTGTTTAATGTTTTGTCCTCGTTCCTACTTTATTTAATCTTTTGTCCTTGTTCCTGTCTTGTTTAATGTTTTGTACTTCTTCCTGTTTTGTTTAATGTTTTGTCCTTGTTCCTGTCTTGTTTAATGTTTTGTACTTGTTCCTGTCTTGATTGTTGATTGTTCCTGTTTTGTTTAGTGTTTAGCACTTGTTCCAACCTTATTTAATGCTTTAAGAACTAGGGGAAAATCTAAACCAAACCTTATCGACATTCGTTAGCCAATAAAACGGCCAAGTAATCCTGTTAGTTTGCGTCTAGACAAAACAATCAATAATTTTCCGGATAGACCAGAGTTATATTTGTACGTGATAAGTGTGAATAAGATGTGAACAACAGCAGAAGGATACGTAGAGATAGATAAATAAGAACATGTTTATCACCCGATAATAATAACATGGCAAAAGTAACGAAAACAACAACAAATAAACAGAAATAACGCTTAATGTTTCAAGTAAAGGGCTTCACATGAATGTAATATACAAGTGCATAAAGAAGTAAAAAATAAAGCTCGTGTCAACATGATTTTTCTGGTTTTTTTTTACTGAATGTGGGTACTTACAGAGACGTTTTACTGAACATAAAAATGGAAGGATGGGAAATACAGGATTGGTGAGGTAATTACACTGGACTGTCTATCCTACTCGGATGACTTAGACTTACTGGATGAAAAACGGTACTGTCATACATGTCTGAACCACTCCGTAACCACACTGGGTCGATTGTATCAGTTCTTATTGATGATTATGATGGTTCGGAGATGTACGAACTTTCTTTAACACTTTCCTTCGAGATAACTGAAATATTTCACACTTTTATTCAAACAAATAAATTAATTAGCAAGAGATCTTAGAAGATGCGTGTAAGTACATTTATACAGACGCGTAAATAATGTATCCAAACGCCTTGAAACCACAAGTTTTTTTTATAGAAGGTTTTTTTTTTTTACTTTTTATGGAAATAAAAGATATTATTCACATATGGAAAAAAATAACCTACCGATGAAAAAAATAATTACCAATGTGGTAATTTAAGGGACTGTGTTATCGCTGGTAAAAGTAGGTCGTACTTTAAGACTGATTATGGAGTTTCGTTAAATCGACTTTAGTTGAGTCTAATACACAGGCCCACCAGTGGCACAGCGGTATGTCTGCGGACTTACAACGCTAGAACCCGGGTTTCGATGCCCGTGGTGGGCAGAGCACAGACGGCTTATTGTGTAGCTTTGTGCTTAATTACAAACAAACAAACTAACTAATACACATGCTGGCAGGGGTGGAGTGGGGGGTAGGAGATTAGCCCACCGAGATACCGTGCAATCGCGCGATGGGCTAGTGCATTTGACGCGTTCGTAATTTTAAATGTTAATTGTTTAGCCAGTATGCCCGGGCTGGTTTTTTGAATGCCAATCTACCCCTGCATGCTGGAATCGCTCAATTACGAAGTTTTTTTCGTTTATTTTATTTTTTTTTCCAATAAAAGAAGAAAACCTCACATTTCCACAAAAACTAAGCTTTTTGGCTCGTCTTATGAAGTTTTATTTCTGTTTTGATTCGTGGGGGAAGGGCGGGGATCTTCCTTCAGGTAACCATTTCAAGTTAGAAGTTTTGGGTTAAGTTACGCTGCATTGAAACATTTTATCCGTAAAGAAACGAAACAGGTCAAGGACAGGAAGTGTTATAGTTGAACATTGGGCTATCAGAATCGAACATCTGATTTTTCTTGCTGTTCTTTTTTTTGCATTTTAAGTCCGTAACTTACCGCTGACCTACAGGGGGGTGGGGAGCATAAATCACTTGAATCACATCAACTCTAAAATCACTCATTTGTCTAGTTAAACTGATTTATTTTCTCGTGACGGATTAACGAGTAGCCATTTTGTGGAAAATAAAGTTATCAACTAGATATGCACGTGACCTGTTGTATAATGTAAGATTGGCGACAACTTTCAAGGAAATATAAATATGCTCGTTTTGTCTCCATTGTAGATTTCTGGCCAATCTCTAGTGATGCTAAAAACACGATAAATGTCTATCAGACTCGCTTAATGTGTTGGTTGGTTGTAGAAGGTCATGTGATCCGTGACATCATCAGATGGATCCAAGTTGATTTGCTACAACAAAATATTACGCTCTCTGGTGGCACTGTAAAGAAATATGTCGCCTTTTGTTGACGACGTTAATTATCACGACCTTTTAAAGAAATCGTAAAAAAAGTCCACTTGATACCATCCCATGACGTCATAGACTACACGACCTTCCTTCAGCGCATGAAACGGGTCAAGCGGACTCACTACTCAAAAAATACAGCCCGTGTTTGCATAAATATCTTTATAACAGTTGATTATATCCCTTAATGGTATAGCTATAAAGACAGTGCACAGTACTTATATGAGCGCCATAGGCTACATTATTTTTCTAGTTTAACCCTCTTTTAGGTATATTTTTGGTTATTTTAGAGCAAAGCCACATTGGGCTGCCTGCTGTGTTCACCACGAGGGATCAAACTCCAGATGTTAGACTTACCTCTGTCCTATTGGGAGGACCTCTTTTAGGGTTAAGGATCATGCGTTATGTAAAGAGATGCTTTACAACCTTAGTGATATAACTTGTTGATTTTTGAATAGTTGGGTTTTATCTGATTGGTTCAGGTAATTCACGTTTTTCCTTTTTTTTTCCCTCCTAAATAGTGTATAATACAGTTTATTTTAAGGCACATTATGATGTTGGCAGCACTCTTGCTGAAACTTTAAGGTGGTTGTTGTTTTAAGCCCAAGGCTACACATTGGGCTATCTGTGCTCTGCCCACCACAGATATCGAGTTCCGAGTTTTTATCATCTTAAGCCTGTTGAGCCACTGGGGGCGTTGCAAAAACTAAGTGATTCGTGTTTTTATCAACACATATTTTAGTTTGCTTACTTTCTATAAGCCCCCCAGTGGCACAGCGGGATGTCTGCGGACTTACAACGCTAGAAACCGGGTTTCGATACCCGTGGTGGGCAGAGCACAGATAGCCCTTGTGTAGCTTTGTGCATAATTAAAAACAAACAAACTTTCTGTAAACTAGTAAACACAGTAAAACACAAATATATCACTATAGTTACTTTAAATATAATAAGTGTAACTTATCGCGGGAGACAGAGAAATACAGGTTATTTTAGATAAGAAGAGAACCAAGGAAACTGTTACCTACAATGAGATACAAGATGTGTATTTTTTGTTAGTTTACAGAGTAAATTTCGTGATGTTGTTTTTTTTTACACGAAATACTCTAACAACTCGAACAGTTTATTTTAAATAATTAAGCTAGTCCCTTTTTAAATCAGCTATAAGGATTTATTTCGTTTGAGCACATTATCATAATATCCAAATTCACATTAAAATATCATTCATAATATTTCATGAGTACTTAATTTTTTAACATGTTAAAGAACAGATTCAAATATGTAAAGTATATAAAACTGGTTTTATGAAATACAATGAGCGACATTAAATTGGGAATCATATATATATATATAT
>NW_013668838.1:111381-115221 GCF_000517525.1 Limulus polyphemus
ATATATATATATATATATATATATATATATAAGATCACACAACAGTTATGTTAATTCTAACACCTAGCGGAAAGAGGGCGTAAAAAACAGAAAACATGGCCACAAAATCAAAAGCATTGTATATAAAAGGCAGAAAAATAAATTTAGAGTACAAACTATATTGTGGGAAAGGCAGAGATATCTGAAAAACTAGGATCCACACCGTGTGCCACACAGTGGCATGTCTGCGGATTTACAACGCTAGAAACCGGGTTTCGGTGCTTGTGGTTGGAAGAGCACAGATAGCCCAATGTGTAGCTTTGTGCTTAACTACAAACAAACGAACAAACACAATCCAGACGGTGTTAGGGTGGGGTACACCGTCTAGGCCTTGCCTGACTTGGCAATCTGTAGGTTGCAGGTTCAGATCCCCTCACCGAAAATGCTCGTCTTTTCAGCCGTGGGGCGTTATAATGTCACGGTCAATCCAACCTTTGGTTGGAAAAGAGAAACCCAAGAGTTGGCGGTAGGTGGTGTTGATTAGTTGCCTTTCTTCCAGTCTGTCACTTTACAATTAGGGACACAAACAATAAACCGTCTATCAGATTGAGCCTCTAATCGCAAGTCTCGTCTGTGGGGAAAATGTATTAAAATCAGAAGCAGTTATAGACGCTCAAACCTACAGCATCCTGTATGTAATCCTACCAGGGCCTGGCATGGCCTAATGGTTAGGGCATTGGACTCGCAATCATACTCTCCCTTTCCGTCATGAGGGCGTTATAATGTGGCGGTCAATTCCCACTATTCGTTGGTAAAAGAGTAGCCCAAGAGTTGGCAGCGGGTGGAGTTGACTAGCTGCCTTCTCTTTAGTTTAGCACTGCTAAATTAGGGACGGTTAGCATAGACATCCCTCGTGTAGTCTTGCGCAAAATTAAAAACATAAGAAACTAAACTAAAATTACCATTCATCGTGTGCAACCAGTTGTGGGAAGATAGTTGATTCTGAAGAAACAGAATAATAATAATGAAACAGGCTGCTATTACTGAACCACTAGGGGAACGATAAGTAGAACGGTAGTATTTGAAGCCGACAGCTAGTGTTTCAGCGTTATCTAAGTTAGGCATACCGTATTATTTCTTTATTACTTTCATTAACAGTATTCGTTAGAATGTTTAATATATCTAATTTATTATTGGTGGTTTTAATGTTTTTTGTTATACTTTTCATTTAGAAATTATTTTGTCTTGGTAGCTTACCGGATATTTTTAGAACTAAACTAAATGTTCTAAGATGGTCGAACATCGAAAGGTATTATTGGGTTTACGGCCGAAAATGTCGTTGACAGTAAGAATACCCTACTGACGAAACAATGCATTTTAGTCTTTATGAGATGGAGTGCAAGAAAAATATGTTTAAGTTATACTCATTACCAGGTTGATTTTTAGTTTCGCTCTAAATAGGCAGCTTGCGCTGGTCGGAAGTTAATATTAATTACCTCCTGAAGTTCGCAGGTCAGCTCCTATAATAATCACATTACCATAAAATATTGATTAAAAGCACCGTTATTAAACAGATGAAAGATAAAATTCTCCCTCCAAATTACCAAAAGAAAACATAATAAATATACCCAATCAGGCATCTTGAACACTTAATTGTTAAAATGCGTGCCCATTTAGATGATTGGCCGAAAATAGCATTTTAACACGCATCTGCTAGTTACGAAATATAACCGTTACGCGTGTTTTTTTTTCGTATAAACAACCTTGTTGTAATTTATTTACCTCTATAAAAATAAAAATAAATAATAGCAATTTGTGAAAGTTGGATATATAGCTTCTCCAATCTTATTTTTAAGTTCGACTAACATTCTGTAATTTCCTCGAAAGGGGATCGAAGGCCACCTGGAGGGGTCACCTGTTTTAATCACTATACAGTAGTGTGTTATCTGTCAGTCAGTCAGTAGACAAAAAGGGCGTCACATAAGGGACGCTCAACGTTGCAATTTGTACTGTCGTGACGTCAATAAAACGTGAGCATGCCACGAATCACGATAATAATTATGTACTCTGTAGTGCTACAACATAGCATGACATAAGAACTTCAAAAACAAGAAATAAAAACACTTGTTATTCTGAATTTTGGTTTTATTTATTCTTGAAACAGAACATTTTCGGGGACCCTGTGTAAGTACATCTAGTATTTAAAATCGGATATTTTAAATATCTTATTTAGTCGTATTGTGTTAAAATCTTATACCTGAAATATCTAAGTTACTGAGAAAGTATTTCTGCTCTTCACAAGTTCTGTGAAATATAAGTAATAATTGAGTAACATAATATATTTGCCCAATTATGAAGGAATGTTTCGCAAAGCTACACGAGGGCTATCTGCACTAGCCGTCCCTAATTTAGCAGTGTAAGACTAGAGGGAAGGCAGCTAGTCATCACCACCACCCACCGCCAACTCTTGGGCTACTCTTTTACCAACGAATATTGAGATTGGCCGTCACATTATAACGCCCCCACGGCTGAAAGGGCGAGCATGTTTGGTGGAACGGGGATTCGAACCCGCGACCCGCAGATTGACCTAACCACCTGGCCATGCCGGGGCCCACTATAAGACGAAGGAAGGTTATAGACCTGGGAATAAAACTTTCGATTTCTTACTTTTATTTCTGTATCTAAGTAACGGGTTTGTGTCAGATATTTTAGTATTTTATATTTTTAAATTCAGAAGGATGTGTACTAATAACATGTATGTTTATACTGTCGTTATTTAAAGTATTTAATTCGTTTATATAATTGTAAGATAAATACATAAACCTGAATATTAACTTTTTGTCATAAAAAATCTTCCAAAAGACATAAAGATTAGTAGAATCCATTGGGATAGCAACAACCTGTTTATAAACATTGGTTTTTAAAAGCAATAAATTCATAAATGCAGAAAACTAATAGGACATTTTTAATTGTTTGTTATAAAGACTTTTTAAGTAAAGTAAGTTCAGGTGATATAATGATAAGTTACTCGACTTATGCCACAATCATAACAAGTGTAATTATAGCACACAAGCATGTTAACGGAACAAGTTGGATTCATGCCATAAACATATTAAAATAACAAGTTGGATTCATGCCATAAACATATTAAAATAACAAGTTGGAATTATGCCATAAACATATTAAAGGAACAAGTTGGATTCATGCCATAAACATGGTAAAGGAACAACTTGGATTCATGCCATAAACAGATTAAGAGTACTTGTTGGATTCGTGCCTAAACAGCTTAATAGTATAAACTGGATTCATGCCATAAACATACTAACAGAACAAGTTAGATTCATGCAATAAACAGGTTAATAAAACAAGTTGGATTCATGCCATAAACAGATTAAGAGTACTTGTTGGATTCATGCCCTAAACAGATTAATAGTATAAACTGGATTCATGCCATAAACATACTAACAGAACAAGTTAGATTCATGCAATAAACAGATTAACAGAACAAGTTAGATTCATGCAATAAACAGATTAACAGAACAAGTTAGATTCATGCCCTAAACAGATTAATAGAACAAGTTAGATTCATGCAATAAACATACTAACAGAACAAGTTAGATTCATGCCCTAAACAGATTAACAGAACAAGTTAGATTCATGCAATAAACAGATTAATAGAACATTCTGAATTCATGCAGTAAATAGATTAAAAGTTGTTATAGCTGTTAAAACTGTTATAGGCTCATGATTATCGTAATCCCGAAACTATATAGATTTGTTTTGTTTGTTTCTTTGTAATTAAGCACAAAGCTACACAATGGGCGATCGGTGCTTTACCCACCCCGGGTTTCGAAACCCGGG
>NW_013668838.1:116008-119142 GCF_000517525.1 Limulus polyphemus
GAGTACTTGTTGGATTCATGCCCTAAACAGATTAATAGAACAAGTTAGATTCATGCAATAAACAGATTAATAGAACAAGTTAGATTCATGCCCTAAACAGATTAATAGAACATTCTGAATTCATGCAGTAAATAGATTAAAAGTAGTTATAGCTGTTAAAACTGTTATAGGCTCATGATTATCGTAATCCCGAAACTATATAGATTTGTTTTGTTTGTTTCTTTGTAATTAAGCACAAAGCTACACAATGGGCTATCTGTGCTTTACCCACCACGGGCATCGAAACCCGGGATTCTACGTTGGAAGTCCGCAGACATACCGTTGTGCCATTGGAGGGCAACTACATAGAAGTCCAGTTAAATGTAGATTTCGTTACGTATTCGTTTACCGGTGGATCAGCGGTAAGCTTACGGACTTAAAACTCTAGAATCCGGGGTTCGATTCCTCGCGCTGGATAGAGTGTAGAAAGCCAGGTGTGTAGACCGTGCATTGAAACAACATCACGTGTTCAGTTGTCCAAAAGGTTACATATGTAATATTTAATTGAACTTTGGTAAGCTTCTTCTTAATTGAATAAAATAACTTAGTTTCTTGCTTTTGTTTTGTTGCAAACGTAGAAGACGTTTTCCGTATAAGCGCTATTTCTGAATTTGTACCTGGCTCTTACTGGATATTCCTCATATTTTTTGTGTAGGTTTTCCTGTATTCAGTAGTAGATCAAATAGAAAAATTCACGTATCTTTTTCATATTTTTTTGTCGTATTAATTTCTTAAATTTTGTTCTATGACAAAAAAATATATTATCATGTGTGTAACTCCCTCTGTTGATTGAACTAAAATATCGAGTTTTCCAATTCTACTTTTTCTCTTGGAAACGATCATATAGAAATCATGATAAAGGCTTATTATTAAGGTCAACTTCGATAAGTACTGTAAAATGTGAAAAAAGAAACAGAAAATTGCCATAGCTTGAACGAACAATCAAAAAGTATGTTATCAAAACACACCAAGTCTACGTGACTTCGTTTGCCTCTCGAAACTATTTTCATATTTTATCGGTTTACTGTCATGATTGATATGTCTGTACGCATTGTTAAACAAATTTGAATAGCAGAGCAAATAGATAAAATAAACTTTTTGCTTAGTATCCGCAGCTATAACATCTTTAACAAGCGGATGTACCACACAAGCTCAAGAGGAATTGAGAATACGTAACTTAATATAAGTATAAATTTAATCAATAGATGGCAGCAGCGACGAGTTTTTTTTTTATTTATTAAATTGTCATGAACAATACGTGATTTGCAAACACGGTTACAAGACATGATCAAATGAAACTTCTGACCGTTCTGTAGCATATAAACAGGGCATAGAGAAGTTTTGCAAGTCTTTTCTGGCACAAAGTTTTAATTTTGAAGTTTCAGGTTTAACAGGAAAACGAGTATCTTTAGAACTTGATACACAATAAAACTATTAACCTCAAATTTCCTGTTTCACAAGATCTAATTTCTCTAAATGCCTCCTGCTTTGCTATAAACTAGAGAAACTGCATTTCTCACAAGATCCTTGTAAAACGGGGTCTAGAAAACAGTTTCTCGCCTGTCTGCGTGAGTACGTTTGTTAAAAATCGCTGTTCTTCATTGATTTAAATATCAAATCAACCAACAGGAATCATGTTTTTTGATATCATACAAATACATTTTTCTCTTTGGTGCCACTACAATAATGGTGATATTAAACATGATAGTGATTTTTTTAGATGTTGTGGACTTCAGTAATTGACCTAAGATAATTAGTATTCAACACATTTTATGTCTTTTAAGAAATGAGAGCGAGAATAATTTTCGTCACATAAAAGATTATGAGATGACAGAATATTCATGTCTGAACCACATAATTTTTAAATCAATGCCTCTTGAATGATATAGTCATAGCCAAAAAAAGTACGTTATAACTTTGATCTTCAGCTGCTTTGTATGTGTCAGGTTTTTATATGTAAGGATGAGCCGGAATCTTTACAGTAGGTGTCTGTGACTTGTTGGCGATAAATTTCAACAATAAACAAACAGCATACACTCCACTTGTTTTAAAATAACATATATCTTAAAAGTAGTCAAGCGTATATACAAATGTTCATTACACTGTTGGTTATCACTCTTGTATTCAGATCTTTAAGTAATTGGCTCTTTTTCGGCACACAGGCTGGTTCAGTTACTTTAAAACACAATTTAACAAAACGAATTATTTCTTCTCTACTCTGTTATTGCAACACAATCTGTGATAATTTGGCTTTATAAAGCACCACTATAAGCTCTTTATGACTATATATACTAGACTACATCTCTCACTAACTAACTTAACTACATTTTGGACCCATACTTATAAATGGCTCGACTGAGGCCTAGAACATTCGATATATTATGAGATATTATGATGAAATAATACTCAAAAAAAATTAGAAGGTTCTAGTTACATGAAATATTAATAATGCAACAATTGCCTATTTACGACAATCGAACTACACAACGTATGATTCACACAGTTACATAAACAAACGTGCGATACACTATCGCTTCTAAAAATAAGTAGATTTAACACTCGAGCTATACTTAAATTAAAATAGTCGAGTATATTTAACGATATATAGCAATATTTTCTTCCACATTTCAAAAATTAGTGAAAAACAAAATTTGTACACTTTAGTAAAACTATTTTAAAAAACAGGTGGATGACAAAGTTTGCAGTACTTTGTTGTTAAACACAAAGCAACACCATGAGATATCTGTAACTCTGCCAATCTCGATTATCGAAACCCGATTTTTAACGTTAGAAATCCTCAGTAGGCCTGGGATGGCCTAGTGGTTAGGGTGCTCGACTCTTAATCCCCGTCATCGGCCATACTCCGCTTTTCAGGTGTTCACTAGTTGTCTTCCCCTCTAGTTTATCACTGGTAAATCAGAGACGGCTAGCGCAGGTAGTCCTTGAGTAACTTTATTCGAAATTTAAAACAAACCAAACCAATAAATCCTCAGACTTACCTCTATATCTATAATATCTATATCTGTAATTAAAACTATACTGTATTCGCTACACCAGGGGACCTCGCAATAGTAAACCAGTGTTATTTATATTCT
>NW_013668838.1:119303-123066 GCF_000517525.1 Limulus polyphemus
CGTTGTTAAAAGAGTATCCCAAGAGTTGTCGGTGGGTGGTGATGACTAGCTGCCTTCCCTCTAGTCTCACACTGCTAAATTAGGGACGGCTAGCGCGGATAGCTCTCGTGTAGCTTTGCGCGAAATTCGAACCAAACCAATTTCAAACATGACCTTTTGTTATTTTACTTACAAGTTCTTCTTGTTTTACTGCCTGTGAAATGCACATTCGTAAAGCAAAAATTGCGTTGCAATATCCGTGCTGAGCACAGCACAGATAGTTCACTGTATAGATCTGCGTTTAACTGACAAACACTCGGAAATGCTAACCGTTTACAACAATGTCACTATGTCTGTCTTTGTAGTTGGTATCATTGTTCATAGGTTTACTGTTAACGTGTTTATCATGAAGTATAACTAGTGGATGAACAAATAATTCTGACTACTTCTAATCTTCTCGTAATCCACTTCTGACACCAGTGATAGTGACGTATGTCATTTGGTGTAATAAGACAAAGATCTTAGATTTACGATCTGTACATGGCAAACTTTTATATAAAACAAAGATCCCAGATGTACGATCTGTATATGGTAAACTTCCTTATAAAACAAAGATCTCAGATGTACGATTTGTACATGGTAAACTTTATATAAAATAAAGATCACTGATTTACCATTTGTACATGGTAAACTTCCATATAAAACAAAGATCACGGATTTACCATCTATACATGGTAAACTTTTATATAGAACAAAGATCTCAGATTTACTATTTGTACATGGTAAACTTTTATATAAAACAAATATCTCAGATTTACCATCTGTGCATGGTAAACTTTTATATAGAACAAAGATCTCAGATTTACCATCTGTGCATGGTAAACTATATAAAACTAAGATCACAGATTTACGATCTGTATATGGTAAACTTTTATATAAAACAAAGATCTCAGATTTACGATCTGTACATGGTAAACTTCTATATAAAACAAACATCTCAGATTTACTATCTGTAGATGGTAAATATCTATATACTATCTGTACATGGTAAACTTCTAGACAAATACAGAACTGCCTGGTTTACATTTTGTTTCTAGTAAACATACAAAGAGAACAGATCCCCTTCTGTTCTTCTAAATAACACAAACATTAAATACAGCGTTATTTACATTCTATATCTGTAATTAAAACTATACTGTATTCGCTACACCAGGGGACCTCGCAATAGCAAGCCAGTGTTATTTACATTCTATATCTGTAATTAAACTATACTGTATTCGCTACACCAGGTAGAATGATGTAATACTGGTTTATCAACTCGACATCCTTGTAGTTTTGGTTTTTCTTTTCTTAATAAAAATTTTCAGTTCATATCTATATTTGTATCAAAAAATAAGTGGTAACTTTAAGGCATTTCATGCTGCTAAACAAAAGCTGGAACATCTCACTAAGTCTTGTCTGTTTCATCAGTTCGTGTTAGTTAGCTATTTAAAGTGATTCAGGTACAACTTGATAAATGCGTGGATAAAAGTAGTAACTCACAAGATATGGACTTATGTACGGTATAAGTATTTTCTTAGTTATAAAGCGTATAATCATAATAAAAAATTCAGTTGATTGATTAATTCGGTTTTATAATTGAAAAATAATAATATAAGAAACTCAGAGGCAAAAGCCTAATTACGTTTTTCTTTATGATGGAAATATATTTCGATTACTCTTCTAAGACGTTCAAAATACTGGTTTAATAAAAATATTTACTTCTGTCTAATTACCTACTTTCGCCCCCCCCCCCGTGGCACAGCGGCATGTCTGCGGACTTACAACGCTAGAATCCGGGTTTGATACCCGTAGTGGGCAGAGCACAGATAGCCCATTGTGTAGCTTTGTGCTTAATTACAAACAAACAAATACCTACTTTCGTAACCACGTGGCGAGATAGAATTTTGATCAGCAATAAAACGAAGGTGGTGCCATCTGTAGAATTTAAAGAAAGGTAGGTATAAATAATTAATCAAATAAAATAATCGGCATGTAATATTTACATGGATAAATATTCTTTATTAATTTTATTGCACGAAAACAAAAATTGAAGTATTCCCTTCCCCCTCTTTCAGCTATAATAGTGCGGAGAAAATCTGAATTATTCGACAAAGCTTCTACTTAAAAGCACTAAAACTAAATACAATCAATGAAGACAATATAAAATCCCAAAATTTGATGGCTATCAAAATCTGAATCTGCCTAATCGTTTACTTGTTTAAAAAAATCGTCATGTAAAGATTATGAACTTATGATCTTTGTTCTGGAGTGTTTACTATACTTGTCACTGTACTGTATTTTATCAGTCCGAGCATGCTAACCATTGTGTGCATGCATAATCGGTCGTGGCCTTGTGTATAAAATGCTGGAATCTGAATCCGTAGTTCATCGTTCGCGGCCCGGCATGGCCAGGTGGTTAGGGAGCTCGACTCGCAATCTGCGGGTTCGAATACCCGTCACACCAAACATGTTCGCCCTTTCAGCCATGAGGGGTATTATAATGTGACAGCCAATCCCACTATTCGTTGGTAAAAGAGTAGCCCAAGAATTGGCTGTGGGCGGTGATGACTAGCTGCCTTCCCTCGTGTAGCTTTGCGCGAAACTCAAAACAAACGAATCATCGTTCGCGTTTTGTTGATGCAAAATCGCGTTCCGCTCTTCTATGTGTGTACATAGCGTTTGTGTAACTTCCCGCGAAAAATTTAAAAAAACTAAATTCCCATTTTTTCACCGAAGACCCCATTTGCCTGATGATTCCAGTACACTCCGACGATCATTTATATTTAACCAATTCATATAATTGAGACAGACAATGAATGTGCGACGTTTGATTTACTGAGATTATTTGTTTGTTTGTAGTTAAGCACAAAGCTACACAATGGGCTATCTGTGCTGTGCCCACCACGAGTATCGAAGCCCAGTTTTTAGCATTCTAAGTCCACAGACATACCGATTTATTGAGAGACTTACTATCCGGAAGGAATGGATCTCTAATCTTTGTTTTTATTGAAGGCTTCTTCATAAGAAATAGTGGCTTAGTGTTGCTAGGTCCCCTGGTGTAGCGAATACAGCATAGTTTTAATTACAGATATAGAATGTAAATAACACTGGCTTACTATTGCGAGGTCCCCTGGTGTAGCGAATACAGTATAGTTTTAATTACAGATATAGAATGTAAATAATACTGGTTTACTGTTGCGAGGTCCCCTGGTGTAGCGAATACAGCATAGTTTTAATTACACATATAGAATATAAATAACACTGGTTTACTATTGCGAGGTCCCCTGGTGTAGCGAATATAGTATAGTTTTAATTACAGATATAGAATGTAAATAACAATGGCTTACTATTGCGAGGTCCCCTAATGTAGCGAATACAGTATAGTTTTAATTACAGATATAGAATGTAAATAACGCTGGTTTACTGTTGCGAGGTCCCCTGGTGTAGCGAATACAGCATAGTTTTAATTACAGATATAGAATGTAAATAACACTGGTTTACTATTGCGAGGTCCCCTGGTGTAGCGAATACAGCATAGTTTTAATTACAGATATAGAATATAAATAACACTGGTTTACTATTGCGAGGTCCCCTAATGTAGCGAATACAGTATAGTTTTAATTACAGATATAGAATGTAAATAACACTGGCTTACTATTGCGAGGTCCCCTAATGTAGCGAATACAGTATAGTTTTAATTACAGATATAGAATGTAAATAACACTGGCTTACTATTGCGAGG
>NW_013668838.1:123896-126809 GCF_000517525.1 Limulus polyphemus
TGTTTGGTGGGACGGGGATTCGAACCCGCGATCCCCAGATTGCGAGTCGTGCTCTCTAACCACCTGGCCATGGCAGCCCCATGTTTGAAATGACAATGTCTGTCTTCATATTTATGGATACTCCCTGTTTAAATGTATTTGTTTTATATTTCCTGTGTGTTTTGTCCAGATTTTCAGGACTATGTTATCAAATATGTCCAGCACAAAGATTCATTAATTTTAAGGCGTTTCTAATCTCCATTTTGTTTTTTCCTAATATAACAACATTTGATTCAACAACAACAACAACTTATTCCTATTCGCCCAAAAAAAACCGAAACCGTTTCGAATACATGCGTTAAAAACGGTCAAGATAAGCAATAAGAAAATGTTTATCTGTAGGTTAAAACTGACTTCAAAACTGTGTTGTTGAATGAACATTAAAGTATCTGAATCATGTGTGAGATGCTGAACCGGAATTTTATTTTTCTAACTAAAAATGATAATTGTAGTATCGTCAACCTTACTCATAAGAAAAAGCTTCTTTGGTGTTAGGTCGGGCATTGATATTCAATTTAATACTGTTGTAGCATGTTCTATTGTTGGACAAGTTCCTTTGGATTGTTTGTTTAAAATAATTCCAATTAAAGTCCAGGTAACGATAACGAATTAATTTATTTCCCCAATAAACGTTTGCTGCAACCACATTCACATTGTTTCATAATCAAACTTTTCAAAACGAACTCCGAAACTAATGTAGGCTTAACTTACTTAGCTTAAGATCGATAAACAAACTCGCTCACTCTCCGAGTAACCAAATAGCAGAAGAGACGCGATAACTCATTTCTAAGACTGAAAATCTTTTTTCACATTGAACTCAATCAATCATTATGGATTGCTGAAATTTATGTTTTACTCTTGTTTCTACATACTACACAAAGTTTTTTAGTCTTAACTTTCACGAACTTTTAACATATATTGCATCATCATCATCAGCTCCCTCTAGCAAACAACTAAATTCAAACATTTAAAATATGGCTGAAGCTGATGATTTGAGAACGTATTTAACTGTTAATTCTTACTTTAAATCAACAGAATCCGGCTTACCCTCTTCTCCTTAAAACATAAGTTTGTTTGAATTTGTTGTTACTTCATTTGGCTTATTTCTAATTTTACTTAGAACGACGTGTAGCTAAAGTAATTAGTTTTTCATGTTCCCTTTTTCAAGATGAAGTTTCTACAGGCTAGCTTCATCGGTTCATGGACATCAGTGAAAACAAAGAGATGATGAATGGCGTGGATCAAGAGTTGGACAAAAACCATTACTGACGTATCAATCATATTGTCAGTGTAAACATTTTATATCTTTTTCTTATTTCTGTACTGAAGTTAGATTTTAATTAGTAAGCGCTGAACTTCCCGATTGCAAACTCAGCGAGGGGGGTGGTAGTGAGGAGTATCATAAGGTCAGTAACCAAGTAGTTTTACCCGGATCTCCTCATAGTTGACCTAAAGTCAAATGAGGTCAACTGATTATCTGTCTTCTTAGTATATATAGGAACGTGGTTTTAACAATGACTTGCATAGAGTAAATGTATTGAGGTTTTGCGTTTCGTTATTAGTATTAATTAGCCCTCTGGTGTCACAGCGGTATGTCTGTGGACTTATAACGCTAGAAACCGGGTTTCGATACTCGTGGTGGGCAGAGCACAGATAACCCTTTGTGTAGTTTTTTGCTTAACCTCAAACAAACAAAAGCATTAATTTTTAAAAGAAAAATGTTTAAATAACATCTAAATCAAAGTTTTCTTTCGATTTTGTTCCCAGACAGACTTTAGCAAAAGATAAGCAAAAGCATTAGAAAAGTTCCTTTTCAGATCTAATGCATTAAAATTTGACATTAACTTCAGAACCAGATCGATCGATGTTAACAGAGTTACAAATAAACTAGTTCTGTGACACTGTACTTTCAATAAAACTCTCAACACTTATACGACTTAGCATTGATAAATTATGAGGAACATAGACGGATGGCTGTGTTTCTCTAAATTGATTCGTGAACGCGTCAACTCTACATGAGATTTCCTACAGAAGTGGTCACTAGTAATCATCTCTCCGCGCCTCTGCTATCAGCACGTGCAGTGAAACTCTGGACACACAATCTCATCAACGCACTTCAAAGTTTTATCTACGGGTATCACAGATTTAAAACTCCTTATTAAAGAGAGTCTGCTTATCGGATAACATTTCCTCAGCTTTTAATTTTTTTTTAAATCTTAAATACATCACTACTGTCCTCTCTTCACACAAAAACATCGACATAAGAGGAAAATAAATTAAATAATGTTGCCTGCAAGGAGCCCTGTGACGTAAGTAATGTTGCCTATAAGGAGCCCTGTAACGTAATCTAAAAGTTTGTTTGTTTGTTTTGAATTTTTCACGCAAAGCACACGGGGGTTATCTGCGCTAGCCGTCCCTAATTTAGCAGTTTAAGACTAGAGGGAAGGCATCTAGTCATCACCACTTGGGCTACTTTTTCATCAACGAATATTGGGATTAACCGTCACATTATAACGCCCATACGGCTGAAAGGGGGAGCATGTTTGGTGTGACGGGGATTCGAACCCGCGAGTTGAGAGCCCTAATCACCTGGCCATGACGGTCCTAATCTAAAAGTGCCGAATACTCCGAACACATTAATTCTTCTGAATTTTATTTACAAATGTCAACAAAAGTAGATTATATGTAGAAAAGAAAGGTCTATCAATGTGAGTTCTTACTCTTTACCCGTCAGTATAGTTGTCACGGCTGATGAGAAGCTTGATTTCTGAAGTAACAAAGTGAGAAGTATTTAACGTGTTTGTATCTGAAGACTAGAACACTTGATTGGTGGAGTAAGCAAACTAAGAAAGGTTTGTTTGTTTGTTTGTAATT
>NW_013668838.1:127585-130608 GCF_000517525.1 Limulus polyphemus
CTTTGCTCTGCCGACCACGGGTATCGACACCCGGATTCTAGCGTTATAAGTCCGCAGACATACCGCTGTGCCACTGGGGGTAGGCTTAGCATTTGTTTATTTGAAGTTAAGCACAAAGCTACACAATGGGCTATCTTTGCTCTGCCGACCACGGGTATCGACACCCGGATTCTAGCGTTATAAGTCCGCAGACATACCGCTGTGCCACTGGGGGTAGGCTTAGCATTTGTTTGTTTGAAGTTAAGCACAAAGCTACACAATGGGCTATCTTTGCTCTGCCGACCACGGGTATCGACACCCGGATTCTAGCGTTATAAGTCCGCAGACATACCGCTGTGCCACTGGGGGCAACAAAGAAATGTAAGAAGAAAGAAAGTGTGTGTTTATCGTTCTCACAGGTGTCGTTTGTTTTTTTAATTTGGACTAATTTTGGTAGACATAAAGGTAAAAATTTAGGAGTTTTACGCATTGGAAAGTTAGCTAAACGTATCTATATATATGTCGTATAATTTTAACTTGACGTAAACTCTTTACGGGTATTGAGAAGATGAAATCTTATATCTTTGAATTTCCAGTTTATAAAAAAAAAAAGTCTACTGTAATTAATGGCTATAACTCGTAAGATTACGTATGTTCGATCCCAGAGGAATTTAAGAAAATCGTAAATAGTTGTTTTCTTGTAGAAATTGGCGCTTGTAAGGGTGTGCCTAAAACTTAACGTCATGTTCAGCGTGGGTCTAGGCTCGCGGGTCATTGTCGCCTTCAGTCTAAAGCAATGGAATGGTTACATAGAACTCTTGTATTTAACACGGTAAATTTAAGGCACACCTTAGAACACGCTGTAGGTTTATGACACTCCTCCTATGCACAACCCGCAACACTTTGCTGTGAGTAACACTCTAAGTTCTAAGATGATTAGGTACCATTGAAGGTATTTACAGTTGGCCAGGATATTCGAAGATAGGTGAGTTTGGTGTGTTTCTTTCTTCTCAAGAAACTAGCCAAAAAAATAAATAAATAATAATCGTGTAAATGGAAGAACAACGTTTTTGTATATTAGGCCTAAACCTAATAATTTCCAATCTGTGTAGTTTGGGATATTTGATTTATCCCTAGTCAATCCACGTACTACAGTATATCACGTTAACAAGTAAGAAAATCAAACAAAAGTACTTATCATTTGCAAGTAGCTGTGCAATGGGCCCTGTTTGACTATCTGTTTGTCTGCCTGTTTACAAGCGTGATATACTTTTATAGTGTAAAGGTACTTCAATAGTTCTTATTGGATGTGGAAATACGCCATCTTTAGTAATAAACCAAAGTATAAAATTATATTATAATTTTGTTTTGACTGGGGGATTACACTGTGAACGTCTTACAGTCGTTCTATTATTCCATACAGCGTGAAAACAAGCGTTTATAATTACGTCTGAAAGTATAGGAATTGGCATATAATTCACGCTTGACGAAGCTAAGCCTTTTCTTTTCTCGTTTAAAGGTTTAAAATAAACACGACACAAAGCTACCGCAAGAGAACGAAACTGTCACAGCCGTACTGCGTTATTTAATGCAGATATCTATCAGAGTGACCAAAACTTCGACTTATTCTGAGAAGCTTGACATTATCGGTTAAGTTAAATGCGTTTTTAAGATTTATGTCTCAAGTTTAACGTCCGTATATTTTCCAGATTTTCATAGGTGTTAGGACTGATTTTTAAAGAGGAGCAGAGCACTTCTTTATCGGTCCCAATAATCTGGCTTTATTAAACACTTAACGGACCTAATTATCTGGAACTGTTATTTATTAAATATCTTTACTTGAACTAAAAATAATTATTCTCGAAGTAAAACAAAATATAGGCTTAGGTTTTATATCTGTTCTTTCTGTCGTTTGGTAGTCCCTCCTAATGACTGTGTAAATTTTGGAGGTAATGTCACTGCAGTTCCAAAAAAAAGGGGGGGTTTACTAATTACTTTGCTGGAATAATTAATAATAATAATTTTCGATTAAAATAAACTATGTATCTGAACGAAAATAAAATCAATCCGGCCATGAGCATAGCTAATTAAGCATACTTTTCTTACGTTTCTACTTATATAGATTACAATTTTCATCAGTTCTGTACCTACGCTGTTAGCGATATTTTTGGCCGCAATTCCAACAATATCTTATGAACAGTGGTCAGCTTAGGATATTTAGGTTAGCCCTAAAAAAATTATAAGCAAAAATGCAAAACAATATTTATAATATATGTATAATGCTAACAATATTAATAATATACGTATAATGCTAACAATATTTATAATATATGTATAATGCTAACAATATTAATAATATACGTATAATGCTAACAATATTTATAATATACGTATAATGCTAACAATATTTATAATATACGTATAATGCTAACAATATTTATAATATACGTATAATGCTAACAATAAATCCAAAGAAAAGGTAATGACATTCGAGTGAGTGTGTGTTTTATAGTAAAGCCACATCAGGCTATCTGCTGTGTCCAGCGAGGGGATTCAAACCCCTGATTTTAGAGTTGTAAATCAGAAGACTTGCCGCTGTCCTACTAGGAGACATGACATGCGATATACTAACTATTATAACCAATACTGTTAATGAAAGCAACATGATATGGATGTTATAATGTAACATTAGGTTTAACTTGTTAGTTATTTCTTAACATGAAGGGAAATAGGCTGAAAAAATAGCTTTAGCAATCTTATACAGAAGCGCTGAATTTTTCTCCTCCCCACAAACGGTTACTCTGTTATTTTGTAGAGAGGCTGATGAAGTGAGCTATGTAATCCATCTGTCTTACTTGTTTATCGCTATGTAATCCATCTATCTTACTTGTCTATCGCTATGTAATCCATCTATCTTACTTGTTTATCTCTATGTAATCCATCTATCTTACTTGTTTATCGCCATGTAATCCATCTATCTTACTTGTTTATCGCCATGTAATCCATCTAACATACCTGTTTGTCCATCATTAATAACGAACTTA
>NW_013668838.1:131408-135366 GCF_000517525.1 Limulus polyphemus
TCTATCTTATTTGTTTATCGCTATGTAATCCATCTATCTTACTTGTTTATCTCTATGTAATCCATCTATCTTACTTGTTTATCGCTATGTAATCCATCGAACATTCTTGTTTATCGCCATGTAATCCATCTAACATTACCTGTTTATCGCTATGTAATCCATCGAACATTCCTGTTTATCGCTATGTAATCCATCTAACATACCTGTTTGTCCATCATTAATAACGAACTTAACACAATATCTAACCTTGTCAGTGTATATCATCAAAACCTTACCGTAGAAATAGTTAAATTTAAACATTTGACTAGACTCTATCGCCAGCTTTATTTTTTCCTCATCCTTGAATTATACACGTTTATGTGCATGATTATCCTCATTGGTCTGTTTAATCAATTTTAGAGAATTTACGGATAAGTGTAAGATAAATGATGAGGATGAAAAGTCCTCATCAGCTCCAACCAAAATTATTTTCCATTTCTCGAAGTAAAACCAAAATTGGTTTAGGTTTATACACGTACTTCCTGTTGTTTCGAAGTCTCTCCTAATGACTGTAGAAATTGTGGGCACTTATTGGGTATTTATTTCTTTCATACTCACTTTTAACGGCTTAGCAGAAATATTTCGAACTTAATATTTGCCAACAGCTGAGAGTTTACGCTTGATTCCTTTGGAACTTATTTCACACTGACTTCTTGGGGTGTTTTCATAACAGTGAAGTGTTTATTAGTTCACATTATTTTACAATAGCTATATAATAGGACCTTAACAAAAATTGGTTTTAAAAATATAACTTCCGCATTGCCAACTTTTTATTCTTTCAAATTGTTCTGATTCAAGTCAACTAGATGGGGAAACCTCTTTGCAAAGCTTTTGGTATTGCCAATAGTTCTCAAACTGGGATGCACGGAATCTATCACAAGGGGGGTCACACTAATTGTTTTGATTTGTTTTCAATTTCACGCAAAGCTACTCGAGGAAGGCTACCTGCACCACCCGCCCCTAATTTAATAGAGATAGACCAGTGGTAAGACAGCTAGTCAACACCACCCACCGCCAACTCTTGGGCTACTCTTTTACCAACGAACAGTGGGATCGATCATCACATTACATTACCCCCCACGGCTGAAAGGGCGAGCCTTTCACGGGGATTCGAACCTGCGACGTTCACGAGAAAAAGTGCTGACATTGCTGTATACTTACCTGTTTTAATAATGATAGTGGCTCAAGTACCACAGACAAGGGAAAAGTAGCGCTATCTACAAAGTGAGAGGAACTGGTGCACACGACTCATAGTTCCCGCACTTCTGTAACATTTAAGTTGATTAAAACATACAACATTCAGACTTGTGGAATAGCTATATCTTCTTCCTACAGACTTGTTCTAAGATAATAGTAAGTATAAATAAATAAACGACGACGTGGATATCATTAACTTTTTTGAAAAAAAAAAAATACTTTTCATGTGAAGTGCTAAAAGTGATTGATATGTAAAGTTTGGAAAACTGAGATTCCAAAGATTTTCTGTAATCTACTTATATATCTATATTTGATATATTACTTTTCATGTGAAGTGCTAAAAGTGATTGGTATGTAAAGTTTGGAAAACTGAGATTCCAAGGATTTTCTGTAATATATTTATATATCTATATTTGATACAGGTTATGTGAAGTGCTAAAAGTGATTGATATGTAAAGTTTGGAAAACTGAGATTCCAAGGATTTTCTGTAATCTATTTATATATCTATATTTGATACAGGTTATGTGAAGTGCTAAAAGTGATTGGTATGTAAAGTTTGGAAAACTTAGATTCCAAGGATTTTCTGTAATATATTTATATATCTATATTTGATACAGGTTATTTATAATATATCATGATACTCCTTCTTTTTTACCCTCCCCCCCCCCCGCAAACTCAAGTAAACATATAAAAGGTTAATTCGGTAAGAAATAGGGGGTGCGTGTGGGGGAACGGGTACTAGATTTAACAGGTGGGGAATGTGTTTGCTTCTGTTTACGATTGACGTTATTCAAAGTAGCGCTCGTTTTATGTGTTGCAACGTCAGGATTGAACGTAAAAATCTAAATTACGAGATGGCTCTTCGGTCTCGTCTAAACGTGAATAGCATTGGAAATACGGTGCTAATCTGTGGCCTCACATTCAGACACGTTCGTACATCTCGTGACGTAATGATAAGCAACTAGCGACCTCTGCCTTTTTAAGGTAAGAGTTTCGGTATACACGTGAGCGGATGTAGACTGTAACAACTACCGTTTCTTCCCCGCGCCCACACGCCGTGTGGGCGAGGTGAAACTTGGCTAGCGTTGGGTACTCCCCTGAGGGGAGTTTTGGTCATGTATGCCAGGTTCTCTAAACATACCGACGCTTACTGTTAAATGGGGTCAGATGGTGATTGGTGATTAAATGAATGGGCTCTTAAGGCATCAAGTCTTATCTACTTCAAAGACATGAAGACTTAAAGCGAAATTTGGATAAACTGGCTTTTCAATAGTTATATTTCAATTCTTATTAACGAATAATTACCATACTTTTATGTTCAACTTAGAGCCAATTAATATATCTCAAAATATATTTCATAATATATTTCAGAAAAATAAACCCTTTTTCGACTCATTTTTTTAAGCTTTTGTTTGTTTGTTTTGAATTTCGCGCAAAGCTACACGAGGGCTATCTGCCTTAGCCGTCCCTAATTTAGTAGTGTGAGATTGGAGTGAAGGCAGCTAGTCATCACCACCCACCGCCAACTCTTGGGTTACTTTTTCACTAACGAATAGTGGGATTGACCGTAACATTATAACGCTCCTACGGCTGAGAGGGCGAGCATGCTTCAAACTTTAGTATTTAAAAAAATTGTATGATCTTGAAGTTATAACTGACTGTTGAGTCGTAGCTAACTGCATCTATCTTTAATTAGACTTTAGAAATTCCTTAAGTTTCACAAAATATTTTAGTTATTAAGCTTTATAAGTTTTGTTATTTTCAGTTGAATAGTGAAACTATAAAAACTTTAAGCAATCAGGACTGTTATTATGTACATAATGACCTACTGGTGGTTACTAGATAAACTATAATGTATGACTTTGTTTGTTGAATTTCGCGCAAAGCTACTCGAGGGCTATTTGCGGAAACTTTCCCTAGTTTTAAAGTTATAGACTTCGGGATAGGCAGCTAGCCGACACCACCCACCGCCACCTCTTGAGCTACTCTTCAACGAACGAATAGTGGAATTGACTGTCACATTATAACGCCCCCACGGCTGAAAGGACGAGGATGTTCGGCGACAGGTTTCGATCCTGCAATCCGCACACCACCTATCGCCAGTTCTTGAGCTACTCTTCAACGAACGAATAGTGGGATTGACTGTCGCATTATAACGCTCCCACAGCTAAAAAGGCGAGGTTTCGATCCTGCAATCCGCAGATTGTGAGTCGAGCACTCTAACCACATGGCCATGCCACGCCTCGGTTAACAAGAGTGTTGTAACTACACAAAGAATACCTTATTATTAGAATTATTAGAATGCCCTTGACTAATAATGCATTACACACTAGTTGTAGAAGAGTGAAGTTAGAAAGTATGTTTGTTTGTTTTATCTACGGGTATCACAGATTTAAAACTCCTTATTAAAGAGGGTCTGCTTATCGGATAACATTTCCTTAGCTTCTAAAGAATTATTTGCACGTTTATTATGTTAATTTTTTTAAATCTTAAATACATCACTACTGTCCTCTCTTCACACAGAAACATCGACATAAGAGGAAAATAAATTAAATAATGTTGCCTGTAAGGAGCCCTGTGACGTAAGTAATGTTGCCTATAAGGATCCCTGTGACGTAATCTAAAAGTTTGTTTGTTTGTTTTGAATTTTTCACGCAAAGCTACATGGGGGTTATCTGCGCTAGCCGTCCCTAATTTAGCAGTTTAAGACTAGAGGGAAGG
>NW_013668838.1:136366-140601 GCF_000517525.1 Limulus polyphemus
GAAGAATATATATATATATATATATATATATATAATATTAAAAGGGAAATATTTAGCATAATAGCTTTCAAAAGCGTCGGGGATATCCCATCTACCAGACATTAAAATATTAACAAAGAAAAAAAAACAGCAGATGAACACCGATAAGTTAGCACGGAAGGCTTAATAGTAGTTAGGTATTTGGTGCTTTAACCAACAACGTCCATCACCTATTACCAGCTGGGTGTAGGTATGGTAGTCACCACTAAAAGCCATTTATTCTCCCGAAGAAAAAATAGTAAAGCGCTCGAGATTTGGGTCTCGTAATAGAAGTTACATAGCTGTTGAATATTCCCAATATCCTCCCGTGTGTGTGTGTGTAAATATATATAAACGTTAAAGGCATATGTCTGTTCGATGTCTGTTCCCACTTTTGTTCCATATGTAAAGCTACCTGTCTTAAGACAATTGAAACATAATGAAATTGTTTGTTTGTGTTTGAATCTCGCGCAAAGCTACATGAGGGCTATCTGCGCTAGCCGTCCCTAATTTAGCAGTGTGAGACTAGAGGGAAGGCAGCTAGTCATCACCACCCACCGCCAACACTTGGGCTACTCTTTTACCAACAAATAGTGGGATTGACCGTCACTTATAACGCCCCCACGGCTGAAAGAGCGAGCATGTTTGGTGTGACGGCGATTCGAACCCGCGACCCTCAGATTGCGAGTCGAGCTCCCTGACCACCTGGCCATGCCGGGCCACATAATAAAATAAAAATAATGTAGGTTTTTGTAACTGGACAATTGGCTGGCTAAAGTTGGCATTCCAATCCTCCTCCCTCGTCCTCCCCCATTGGTCAGTTTCCTATACGAACAGATGTGTAGATCAAAAATTATTACTACTATGGAAAATGTCCGTTCAAAATGCAGTAATTACATAACACTGCACAATTAACGCCAGTTAATAATAGTTCAAATTATATATATTTAAAAACACTAAGAAAAAGTGTTATGCTCAACTTTTATGACTAACACGTATTCAATATAATAATAATAATAATATAGCTTGTTTAGACAGAGTATTCATGATGAGTAAACTGGAATGGACGGTAACTGCCTGTTGTAAAAACACACAAGTGTAGAAAACGACGTTTCGAAAGTCTTCTGAAGGCGAAATACTTTCGAAACGTCGTCCTCTACGCTCGTGTTTTTTACAACAGACAGTTGCCGTTCATTCCAGTTTACTCATCAATAATCCTGTTTATCATAAATTATTCTGTCAAATCTAAACAAAACAGGAATTACCATTGGATGAGGAAAGTCATACATTTAGAAATAAAATTCTCAACGTTTATCAAAAACACGTATTTTAACAGAAACTTGCTTAATTTTGTGTACAAAATAAGTAGGTGAGCAACATAATTTTGCTGTGTAAAGTAAGCAGGTGAATGGAGTAATTTTATGTGTAAAGTAAGTAGGTGAGTATAATTTTATGTGTAAAGTAAGTAGGTAAGTATAATTTTATGTGTAAAGTAATTAGGTGAGTACAATTTTATGTGTAAAGTAAGTAGATGAGCTTACTTTACACAGCAAAATTATATAGGTGAAGTATAATTTTATGTGTAAAGTAAGTAGGTGAGTATAATTTTTATGTGTAAAGTAAGTAGGTAAGTATAATTTTATGTGTAAAGTAAGTAGGTGAGTATAATTTTATGTGTAAAGTAAGTAGATGAGTATAATTTTATGTGTAAAGTAAGTAGATGAGTATAATTTTATGTGTAAAGTAAGCAGGTGAGTATAATTTTATGTGTAAAGTAAGTAGGTGAGTATAATTTTATGTGTAAAGTAAGTAGGTAAGTATAATTTTATGTGTAAAGTAAGTAGGTAAGTATAATTTATAATGATATCGACTTCCAAGGACAATTTTTTGTGTGCGTATGCGGTTAAAATGGCGAAGCCTTTCAAGTCCAAAAGCACTTAAATAAAAGTTTGAAAAAAACATATTTAATAAGGGATCTTATCTGCAGAATCGTAAGTACAGTAGAAAGGAATAAATCAGAATTTCCGTGTTTACTTCCGTGATCTTTGATCATTTCTGGTGTTCAGCTTAATATATCATTTTAAATAAAAGTTTAAACAAAGACTGGTGAATCCAGTTTTGAAGCTTCGGATAAGAAAGGCTAGTTTCCAAGATTGATTCTCACCAGGGTTCGCTGTTTTTGTGAATATTTAGTGACTAAATTATAAAGGATCAAACATAGGATCTGGCATGTCTGTCGGGTGTGAAAAGGCACATCTAATATCATAAATATAGTGTGAAAAGTAGAAATAAACCTATTAGTGTGGCATGTCTGTCTGGTGTGAAAAGGCACATCTAATATTATAAAATTTATAAGAAAATGCCTTATCAAAACAGCCTGTTGGTTAGAGCGCTCGACACGCAATCTGAGGATCGCGGGTTCGAATCCTCCTCATCGAATATGCTCGCCCTTCAGCTGTGGGGCGTTATAACATTAGGGTCAATCCAACTATTCGTTGGTAAAAGAGTAGCCCAAGAGTTGGCGGTTGGTTGTGTTGACTAGCTGTCTATCACTGCTAAATAAGGTTCTAATTTTAATTTTGTCTACAGGGGACTGATTCGTGAAAAGCTTGTTCAGTTTACGTATTCAAGGGATTATAAAATTTGTTTATTTGTCAGTGCATATTTTTAAATGACAGCAATGGTTTCCAGCCTTTTTGATTATCAAGCATCCATCCATCTGATCATCTCACAAAACTAAAATTGTCCTCTTTATTTTCATGTCTATTCCCACATACCCTCATCATCGTCTTTAGCTTTTATTATGAAGCGATCCTTTACTAAGTTTAAAATTTTCATTCAGCAAATATCACAAAGAAAGATGTGTAGCAGTGCAGATTGCAACTCTAACGAAAACTTAATAAACAAAACAAAAAAAAACATGACTGACAAGTTACCTTTGATGAACCAATCACAGAGGCTACCTAGTTTCGATGAACCAATCACAGAGGCTACCTAGTTTTCATGAACCAATCACAGAAGCTACCAAGTTTTCATGTACCAATCACAGAGGCTACCCTAGCTAATTCACTTTACCACTACATTTTATTTTTATTCATTTGTTCGATTTATGTTCGCAATAATTATATTATAGTACTTCCACTTACCGCTGGTTGGAAATCAATGAATTAGCAAAATAGTTGTTTTTTCTTCTAAGGAAAACAAACTGTGTGAGATTTTGTAAGTACATTTTTGTACAAGTTAGTCGATATGATGTGTAGATTGTACATATATTTAATTACATAAAAAATGACAGATTATATGTATTGTGGTGCTTTCTGTAATATTATTAATGTTAGTAGAACTGCTGTTGTGACATTGGTTGCTGTCTTTCTCGGATCTTATTGTTGGATATCAGTAGGCCTAAATATCACGCACTAGTTCTATAGAAAAAGTAGCCATATTTTTTGTTGTTGCTCTTGTTTCAATCTCATTTTGTATATTTCTTGAGTAAACCCCAGACCTCTTGCACGCCAACTGAACTAAAGGGTTAACTCACTAGCGCAGTGGTTCTAAAAGTGTGGTCCTCGAACCACTGATGGTACGGGACTGTCCCCCAGATGGTCCGAACGCCACGTCTGAGGCCATACGAGGGAACAGAACAGGCTGGGTACGACCTGTAGATGGTCCACAGGGTCTTTGCCCCGCCAAAATGGTTCGCAGACGAAAAAGTTTGAGAACCATTTTACTAACCCTTGCTAGTGAGACACGTTAACAACTCAAATTACCATTTCTTGATGAACCACATGCACACTGGTTATTTTTGTTCGTTTTGTGTTTTAGCGCAAAACAAAACTACGAGTTAATTACGCTGTGCCCACCGCGGTATCGGATTCCGTTTTTAAGTGTTATAATCCCACATGGTTATTATTGTTCTAAATTTGAGTCAGTTTACCTCTTACAGTTGTAATGTAAGTCATGCTGTCCTTTCTTTACAATCATTACACACCAACCATTAAAACTTGCAGAAATATAGCTAATGATTGTTATTTATTGCGATAATTTACAGTGCAAGTACCGTGGTTACGTAAGGCTTAGAGTAGATGCTTTGGTTTGAATTTCACGCAAAGCTACACGAGGGATATCTGCGCTAGCCGTCCTTAATTTAGCAGTGAAAAGACTAGAGGGAAGGTAGCTAGTCCACCTCCATCACTTGGGCTACTCTTTTTACCAACGAA
>NW_013668838.1:141388-142847 GCF_000517525.1 Limulus polyphemus
GTGTTAGTTAAAACAGGTTCCCATTCTGTAGTGTTTATTGCTGTTTTGTTAGGAAGTCCACAGTTGGCTGTGACAGACACGAAGGTAAAAGGCTCGGAAAAGAACTGCGCATCCGCGGATTCTACTTCGTTACTTAAAAAAAAACTGTTATTAGTAAAATATCTTTTGGTTAAAACAGTGATTTATATGATGTAGGCTCGTGATAAGAATAGTCGTCATTTTCCTGCTGTCGAAATGGTAAATATATATATGCTCAACATGTTTATAGTCTTACCTTTGTAAATTTGTATATATTCTTATGTGTAAAAGTGAATGAAATGGTAAATTATATGCTCAACATGTTTATAGTCCTACTTTTGTGTGTAAAACTGTATGAAATAGTAAATTTGTATATATTCTTATTCTTGTGTGTAAAACTGTATGAAATGGTAAATTTGTATATATTCTTATGTGTAAAAGTGAATGAAATGGTAAATATATGCTCAACATGTTTAGTCTTACTTTTGTGTGTAAAACTGTATGAAATGGTAAATTTGTATATATTCTTGTGTGTAAAACTATATGAAATGGCAATATGTTTATATTCTTATTCTTATGTGTAAAAGTGAATGAAATGATAAATATATGTTCAATATGCATATATATTCTTATTCTTGTGTGTAAAACTATATGAAATGGCAATATATTTATATTCTTATTCTTATGTGTAAAAGTGAATGAAATGATAAATATATGTTCAATATGCATATATATTCTTAGTTATGTTTTAAAACTTCATGGATGTAAGATAAGATTTATTTTCTGTAAACTTTTGTATGTGTATACTGATTGATATTTGCCCTTAAATTTATTTCCATATATAAAATTACTGCTGCACTTAAATACATTTTAAATTTATATTGTTTATATTAATTGAACAAAGGGGATATCCCTAACGTTCTGTAGATACTAAATCTACAGTTAGCGTTTTTCATGTTTATATTAATTGAACAAACGGGATATCCCCAACGTCCTGTTGGTACTAAATCTATAGTTATGGTTCTTCATGTTTGTATTACTTGAACAAACTGGATATCCCTAACGTTCTGTAGGTACTAAATCTACAGTTAGCGTTCTTCATGTTTATATTAATTGAACAAAGGGGATATCCCTAACGTTCTGTAGGTACTAAATCTACAGTTAGCGTTTTTCATGTTTGTATTACTTGAACAAACTGGATATCCCTAACGTTCTGTAGGTACTAAATCTACAGTTAGCGTTCTTCATGTTTATATTAATTGAACAAAGGGGATATCCCTAACGTTCTGTAGGTACTAAATCTACAGTTATCGTTCTTCATGTTTATATTAATTGAACAAACGGGATATCCCTAACGTTCTGTAGGTACTAAATCTACAGTTATCGTTCTTCATGTTTATATTAATTGAACAAACGGGATATCCCTAACGTTCTGTAGGTA
>NW_013668839.1:0-5891 GCF_000517525.1 Limulus polyphemus
GTGTGTGTGTGTGTGTGTGTGGTTTGTGATTAGTATTCGCTCCAACAAGGTGAACAAAAATTTGTCAGTAACCACAAAACATATCAAAACCTAAAATACAATCCGAATATACGCAAAAGTGAAACATACGGCAATAGAAATAAATCCTAATAAAGTCATGAGTGGTGTATCACTGCGCACTAGCATTAAAAAAAAAAGCGTTGAAAATAGTTCCTCTCTTCAATTATACACTAACGCGCGTGAGAATCTGCTGTCCAAGAACAGATGACCCAACCCGAAATTATTAGAGGGTCAGATTCAGGTGCTTGAACCCATAATGTCCTGAACCTAACTACGTGTTCACCGTCTGTAGCCAATTATGGATAGTTGTGTGGGGGTAGGGAAGGGGGTTCTTATCGCAGAGCCGCATCGGGCTATCTGCTGTTTCCACCGAGGGGAATCGAATTCCTGAGTTTAGCGTTGTAAACCCATAGACTTACCGCTGGCCTACTGGGGGACCTTATGAGCAGGCAGTGGATCCAATAATAAAACCAAATATATATAACCAACAACCCTAACACGTGTAAACCTAAAGATTTTAGGATAGGAATCCTTTACAAAAAAAAGAAAAAGAAATAAAAAAGTAAACAAAAAAGGCCTATTTTCTCTCCTTGCGCGTCCTTCAATTCATGCTTTAAATTTGATATAAATACTGCACTTATAGTCATGCAGTTTTATCGCGTAGTAGCGTTCACCAATTTTCCTTATTGAAATAACACATGGAATGACAAAAGACGGTTGTAAGGCTGCCCACTAGACAATCATATTGAATATACGCTATTATACATTTATCCTTATTTATTCATCACTATTTTTAGGAAAATTATTGTTGCCTTCCTTCAACGGCATCTGCTAATATATATGTATATAGCTTGCATTTTATACCAACTACAACAGAAAATGGTTATTGTTTGTTTACTAAAGATCCTTCCGTTACCACATTAAGGTTTTTTTTGTCATTTTTGTTGTTCGACGAAATTTTTCCATTTCATCTGCTTTTTTGTGTTACTTAAACAAACCAACTAAAAAGCCTCCCCCCCAGTGGCACAACGGTATGTTTGCGGACTTACAACGATAGAATCCGGGTTTCGATACCCGTGCTGGACAGAGCATAGATAGCCCATTGTGTAGCTTTGTGCTTAACTACATACAAACAAACCAATGAAAAAAAAAAGAAAAGCAAACATTTTAAGTTGCTCCCCAGTGGCACAGCGGTATGTCTGCGGAATTACAACGCTAGAATCCGGGTTTCGATACCCGTGATGGACAGCGCACAGATAGCCCACTGTGTAGCTTTGTGCTTAATTACAAACAAACGCTTGTATGTTATCAGTTTTTAATTATGATGATTATGCACGACTGTCGTTTTTTGTTTCCTTCTATAAAAAAAGAATAAGAAAAAATGAACAGGTTTTCTTAACTAAAACCTAACACAACAATTCACATATTTAAGGTGTACGTACGCACAATAAAAGATGACGTCAGAGCTAATGATGTATTGTCACGTACAACACCCACTGGTGGAAGAAAACGTCAGTCGTCACTGTGAGAGAAGGTTGTTTTATTATAAAACTTT
Source organism: Limulus polyphemus (assembly GCF_000517525.1). Lineage (NCBI taxonomy): Eukaryota > Metazoa > Arthropoda > Merostomata > Xiphosura > Limulidae > Limulus > Limulus polyphemus. The sequence goes on from NW_013668839.1 coordinate 1,616, forward strand.
GAACTTCTAATAGGAGTTTACCGGCATGAAAGAAATTAAACTCATCATTCAATACACCTGTTTACCTCTCTCACTAACCTTGAGCATTTTTTATTGTATTATAAGTGTATCTGAACATAATATAAGTGCATTACAGCGTATTACTGCGAACCACATGCGCCAAAAACACTGCATCAGCCCTTCAGTTACTAAATTGGTTTCAAATGTTGAAACTTGGAACACTTAGTGTCAGTTCTTTATTTTCTTCAGTTCTAGACTACTCTACAGTAGATGCTTGTGTTGAAACTTGGAACACTTAGTGTCAGTTCTTTACTTTCTTCAGTTCTAGACTACTCTACTGTAGATGCTTGTGTTGAAACTTGGAACACTTAGTGTCAGTTCTTTACTTTCTTCAGTTCTAGACTACTCTACTGTAGATGCTTGTGTTGAAACTTGGAACACTTAGTGTCAGTTCTTTACTTTCTTCAGTTCTAAACTACTCTACAGTAGATGCTTGTGTTGGGAGCGAAACGTTAAAACGTTACAGGGCTTCCCTCTTAAAAAGAAAGTTTGTGATAACCTCTAAGATTAAAAGAATAAATACCAAGTGAGAACACTCTGTCAAACATGTGTTTAGAAGCATTATATTATTGGTTGTAAAAGAAGTCATTTTGTTCAATTCCCGAATGTTTCTTGGACTTAGGGTTACCACCAGTCCTATGTTTCTCCTCTGTCGCCTTGTTAGATATTGAAGATATATATTTTTCTTCAATACAAGAAATTCTATTAGAAGGTCTCTTGTTTGTTCTATCGATATTTTATTTCACGATTCAATAAAGAAGAAGAAGAAAAAAAAACTCCACCTAGTGCCAACAGCAGCGAAATAAATTAAAGCAATACGTGCACTCTATCATCCAGCTGAGCGAGTCCTATTTTCCAGATGTTTCTAAAATGTGTTTCCCCCATGAAAGGGGACATCCTCGAACTACCAAGAGACGTTGAGACTTTACCCTAATACATGGACTAGGACTTTACCCTTATAATTTAAGATATGGACACAAGGTGTCCTCATTTCGACAATGACAAAGTGGCAGCTCAACTACGACAACTATCAGATCTGAAAGAGTTGCCACATTTGGTTCTCGGGAATTATGCATCTTGTGAAAGTAACGATAGCCTTGTAGGTGTTGGTTACGTGTGTGATAAGTCCATAAAGGCTATCTGTGGAACGTAGCCTATATCCACTTTCCTCGCAATGTACAGATCACTAAACTTACGTGGGAACATACAATGATTGTCACTAGTAAATAAAACTCGTGACAGCTGGGATATAAGTCACAAACTAATAACGTTAGTACAAGAAACGTATATTTGTATTAAAAATTCTCTAACATACACGAACAATTTCTCTTGGACGCCCTATGAGAGATGGTTAGCCCCTCCTTATATGAGGTTTGACCACCTAACTCTGTTTTCTTATACTCTGTCCACTTTACCTAAACTTGGGAAGAATTTTTCGTCACCACTGTAGACCATTTTGACTTTAGTTTTTGATGAATTGGACGCATTATTGGATACTTAAAGATATAATCATTGTAACACACCTGCTTCCAGAAAAATGACGACCATCTCCCCACGATACGATTTCAAGTACCTGAAGAGGAGAATCCCCTGAACGTCCTAAAACTATCTCTTTCAAATTCTGGCCATCGTCTTTGGCTAAACTCTATAATAATTCAGCATCAACTGTAATCAGAAGTATAGTTCTGTTCGTTGTAATTGGTTTCGTGTAATGAAACTTTTCAATCGAGTTCATTTTAATTGTGACCTGTGTTTGATTATTCAAATACAAACGTGAAGCCTACTTCACCATCGCTCCGATATTTTCCACACATATTATGTAGCATTTGAAAATACTAGCAATTTCAGGGTTAACAGATGTACTCGGTGTACTTGCCCCCGACCACTGGTAAAAAAAACAACAACAAGATTCCAGAAATAGGTATCAGTACTGGCCTAAATTAACAATATACGTAACCATTCACTCATTTATTTACAACGGGGCAGGACATTAGACATTAAATTATTAAACCTCTGCATTATCAGTGGTGCTTGTGTATCTTCTGCTTAAAAAGATTTAAGTGTTTTATTAATAACAATTTACCGAGTTCTATATACAACCTGAAAATATGTTCTGTCTAACTGGAGAGGAAATTTCCCCTAATGCACATGAAGGGGAAGGTGTTTCTCTGCTCATGTCCGACTTTAAAAAAAGAAAAAAAAGTCAACTAGAGAGTACATTATTTATTGATTATAAAACATTCTTGGATAAATAAGGTTTATGTTTTCTTGTATACTGTTCAGTTTTTGGTCACGTTAGTTAAACTCTCCGTACTATATTTTTAGCCACTAGTAATATATACACGTGCTCTTAAGCAGCTTGAATAGGTAGTCTTAAATTACGATGGTATCAAGGTTTTCCACCTCATCTTTCAAGAATTGGCCTATTTTTTATAACCTATATAAGTTGAGACGTCTCACCAAGTTCGTACTATCAGTAGAAATTAGATTTGTCTGAACCCCCTTTTCAATTTTAATGTTAGTTTGCTGCAAGGTATGGTACTAAATATCTAAGATCCTATAAAATATTGTCAAGTGTATCCCGTGAATTGTTAAACTCCTTTTATGGCCAGTTACACAGATAGTAGTTTTATTGTAATGAGATAAATGAGGCGTTCGTTGCTGCAGGAACTTGTGCCTCGACTCGCAATCTGTGGGTCGCGGGTTCGAATCCCCGTCACACTAAACATGCTCGCCCTTTCAGCCGTGGGGGCGGTATTATGTGACGGTCAATCCCACTATTCGTTGGTAAAAGAGTAGCCCAAGAGTTGGCGGTGGGTGGTGACGGCTAGCGCGCGAAATTCAAAACAAACCGTTTACAGTCACTTTGAAGTAGCTACAACTGCTACTGCTTGGATTGAAATATTACTAGATAGATAATTTTGCCTATCTGTTCTTATAAAAGTCAAGTCTTAAAAACGCTCTATTGTTCGAATCCATTATTGGTTTCCAACCACCATATTATAGGCCTAGCCGTCCTGTTACAGTATTGGTTTCAAATCACCATGTTATAGGCCTAGCCGTCCTGTTGCAGTATTGGTTTCAAACCACCATGTTATAGGCCTAGCCGTCCTGTTGCAATATTGGTTTCAAATCACCATGTTATAGGCCTAGCCACCCCGTTGCAATATTGGTTTCAAACCACCATGTTATAGGCCTAGCCACCCCGTTGCAGTATCGGTCTCAAATAGCCGTTATTATAGGCCTAGCTAACTCCCCTGTTCGTAGGGCAAATATATTTTTCTAGCATTTTAAATTATTTCAAGTAGAGCAAAACTATAAATAATTCATTAGCGTATTCTTCAGTAATTTTTAATCCATACCTATAAAACATTGACTTCCTACCACACGTACAATTTATCAACCAATATTTCTCGGTTTACTTCACAATACGAAGTGAACTCTATTAAAACAACCCTTTTTTTTTTTTTTACTTTACTCAAAAAAGATCATGTGCCTGGACACTTCAAACCAATAAGAAAAACGTAAAACCCTTTTAGAATCAATAAAATACGTACATGGTCATTGTGTCGCACAGCAGTTTTACTGATTGTGTGTCTCTTAGTCCTCGTAGTAAGCGGCGTACTTCTAACAAATTTAGTTTGTTAGAACAGCGTTTCTCAAACTGGGGTCCACGAGTCGTGTCCGAAGTTTCATAAAAATATTTTTAAATACATGATTTATATAAACAAATATTTTTCATACAATTAAACTTACAAAAAATATCGTTAGGATTTGGCGGTCCGCGATAAAAAAAATTAAATAAAAAAGGTTCTCGGGTTGTTGTTGTTGTTGTAATTTAAATGTTTGTAACTGGTTTCTTGTTAAATAACTCGATAAAAGCTCGGTGGATATGACTAATACGTTATCAGACCATGACGTAAGTTATACCTTAACACCGAATGTTCGCTTATTTCCAGACTCGGCACTTCCGCAACAATCTATAATATTATTTGTGGGTGTGGCAAAACCTCAGCTCTAAATGTATTTACATAACTCAAGAAGATGAGTTAAACCTGACTCGTGCTTACCCTACAAAGCCTTTAGCTCCCGAGTATGAAGAAAGCTATTGTTATAATTCACCATATATTATTATCTTAAAAATGGGAACGATTCTTAAATACCCATTCTTTCGGCAACTGGAACGATAATTTGCATATTTAGGGGTGAAGAAAGC
>NW_013668839.1:6394-10709 GCF_000517525.1 Limulus polyphemus
CAAACAAACAATCTAAAAATGGTAATACGTTTCCAAGAATATTTGGACATGGTATAATATTTTCAAAAACTCCGTTAGGAGGTGCTGAATATTCTTCCAGTTATTTTCAAACGGTATATGAAACTTAACCCTAAATAAACATCATCCTTTCTGGTCACTGTTCATTGATCCATGCAGTATTCTGTACACTGATCGTATTCAAAGAAATAAAGTAATGTGATAAAAATGACTTAAGTGTGCAGTACAGCGGCGTAGGAAGCGAGGGTGGGGCTCCCACTTTTTAATTCATCCCAGTACAAATACGTCAAAAGTAGGAAAATTACTTTCAAGAAAAGCAGAAGATTTAAACTGGAACCAAGAACTTCCAGGGCCCTAAGGGCGAGCCTTGGACCCTGGGCATAATGGGTGCGCCAGTAGCGCGCATTTCCTCGCTTCGCTCGGTCAAATATACCCCACCCCCCCGCACACACACACACACTTTGAAATACCCCATAGAAGTGGTAAACTTTATTGAATAAAACCCAGATTCTAAACGTGTTTCTGGTGAAGTGTTCTTCCTTAGGACAATTAGTTTTTAAGCTATGATTATTTTAAATATGTGACTTAACTTATGAACACCTTGTAGTTAACCCAGAATATTACACATATATATAGAATGAAGACCCTTTTGTTTTATCGCACGTTTATGAGTAATTTTTTTATACGCCGTAACCTTTTTATTTTGTTCGTGACTACCTCAGTACCTAACAAAATCATTTTATTTATTAATAAATGCGCGTACACAGAAAAGCGTAAATTGTAAACGACTCCTAAGGCGCATGTTCGGCCACCAGGGTCGTGAGTGGGAATCACGACCGGTCTCAATTTTCATGGGGAATTATTTCAATTCTTATGTTGTATTTATTTGGCAAACTTGAAATATGATCATGTAAATAATGGTAACTTATCTAATGTAATGCTTAAGAGCGTTTTCTTAAAAACTTAAATCTACAATAATTGAACTCATGAAGAAATAGCCACTCCTAGTATGTGTGTGTAAAGAATAGATCAGTGTTAAAAATATCAAAATTTCGAGCTAGGCCTAAAAACTGTTCTCATTGAGAGTGAGCCATTACTACACGGATTAAGATAACAATTAAAAATAACCATAACTTTGGTTATGTTTTACATTGTTATTGTAATGTTTAAGTAACTGTAGTACATGAACCTAGACGATTACGACACGCCCTTGTTTAAAAAGTGGTGGAATTTCTAAGCTCGCTTTCATTGATTGCAAACTTAATTGTTAATTATTCGATTTTTTAAAACTTAAATTGACTCGGATTACTTATCAAGTTCTTATCCAAATTATGTCTGTTTGTTTGTTGTTAAGTGGGATATCTGTGCTGTGTCCACCACGCGATATCTAGCGTGAAATTGGATTGCGTTAGCCATTTCTACTTTAGCAGTGAAAGACTAGAGGAATGGCAACTATTCATCACCACCCACCGCCAACTTTTGGGCTACTCTTTTATCAACGAATAGTGGTATTGGCCGTCACATTATAACGCCACCACGGCTGAAAGGGCGAGCATGTTTGGTGGGACGGGGTTTCGAATCCTTGCGTTCGAGCTCCCTAACCCTAACCACCTGGCCATGATAAGCGAAGCATCCAGCTGTTTCGTGGCATTGAAAAGGTTGGGAAACGATCCATAAGGCAACGTTAACATCTGAAACGTAGAATAACAGTGGCAAACTGGAAATAGCCAAGTAGAGAGAGGTAAGTGTGAGAAATGGTGGAGTGACGTCATGGCTGCTAACCATGAAGTTCGATGACGAGGAACCCACTTTGAGACTAATAATGGTACCTGATGATGACAAAACGTTGTACATTTGCTGTTATGTTAAACTTACATTAAAATTTTTCTTCATTACCCATTCAAGCCGTCTCCAACCATTATTAGAATCAGGAAGTGTTTATATTTTAGTGGCGTCACCCACCTTTTCTCAGACTTACTTGATCATTTCCAGTTTGTTCTTGATAAAGAAAGGACCGTTACATAATAACGCCCCCACGGCTGAAAGGGCGTTATTGTCGGTGACGGGGATTCGAACCCGCGACCCTTAGATATGCCAGGCCTTAGCGTGAAAGACCATTAGTCTTATCGCCGAGCCACTGGGGAGGCTCTAGAATCTGTTACACTGCAGCAAATCACACGACACTGAGTACATTCTTAAAACAAAAGATAATAATATTTTTTGACGATAAATGATTCTTAATCCAACTGGAAATCTGACAATTAATGTGTTGTTTATTAAAGATCGTGTAGTAATCAATTTCGTTCGGAGAAAATCTTCGTGTCAGGAATATACGACCGCCCCGTGGTTTAGAGGTTCAGTCCCTGTAGTGGCCACTGTACAGCCCATTGTGCAGCTTTGCGCAAAACAACAATCTCGAAATGAGTATCTTCTGAATCAGGCGATTATCGTATAAACGTTTCTGAAAGTTTAAATAATTTGGTTGTAAGTTTTTTTAATTAATTTAAAATCATAACCACCGCTGGACTTTGGCTAGCGTGGAGTCAACAGGGACAAGTACACGTAGACTTTGTTTACTGCTTAAGTTTAATTGAACAATAAAAATACTGTCCCGTCACGTGACTGTAGGTTGTTAGGTGTTGTTTACTGCTTTAACGGACATCCCTAGAAGTTCGTCAAACAGGACCCATTCAAAATTATCCGTATTAATCGGTGTTAAAACAACCATGACGTCACGGTTGGTTCGACGATGTCCGTAGTCCTGGAACAAAATGGACGCCAAGCAAAAGAAAATGCGTTTTCAGAAGAACTGGAACTCGTTGAACTTTGGGAGTTAACTGCAATAAAATGTAATCATTGTAAAAACACAACATTGAACCAAAATTACCTAGCGACAAAGAGCAACTTATTCGAAACGGTACCAAATGAAATAAATTTGTTTCTGTCGAAACGAAACGTTCCGTTTTCATAGTGATTTGGTTTTGAAAGAAAAAAGTTGCATCATCAAGCATTACAGTAAACTGTGAGTCACCTACCACAAGTGGCAGGTCCCTCATAGAAGCTTCTGTACTGTATTCTTCAATTTCAACGCTTCTTCGGGCCATTGAGTGTGTTGAGTCAACACCGGTCAACGATCACCAAAAAGTTGACTTTAGGAACGTTGAATTTTGGAGTGTGTTCACAGTGATACGTTTTCCTTAAAGGTCAGGTTAATGTCACCTTCGTGTCAAAGGCGTGTAACGTGACGTCAGTAATCCCTGTCCTTGGACATCTTGACCTCTCACTAATCATCAGCCAGTCCACAGAATCACAATTCAATCATTTCTTCTCTGACCATGCTTTCTTCAAGAACATTGTCTTCGTACTTCAAGGTGAGTTTGTACTTTTAAAAATTTCCGACTCTGTAGTGCTCTAAAGTTATACCTTTTCTTTCTAAATTATTTCATACATTAATTTAAAACTCACGCATCTTTGACATCATTTAAGCAAAGCTCATGATGTTAGTGTCAAATGTCTTGGTCCTTTGTATTCAGTTTCAACGACATTCACCATGGAAGGAAACGAAATCCCTTGGAGTTCCTATGTCATTAAGTTTACTGTCATGCTGTTTATGTGAAAAATATGTTGTTGTTGTTTAAATCTTTGAATGGATAATTATAGAAAAAAATCATCTATGTACACCAGTAGATTTTATTTAGTTTTGTGTCTGTTCGGGTTGGTAGTAATCTGTTGTCTCTGCAAGAGAAGCTTATTCCATAGGCCTACAGCACCGCCTCAAATATTTTAAAAGTTATATCAAGTTATACATATGATTGGCTCATTTAAGTAGGAGAGTATTGAATTAGCAACAAACTGAAATGAAAAAAACTTAATAGAAACGATTTGTAGAACTTCTGAACTTTCTCTAGCACTAAACTGCAAATAGCAAGCTACTTTTATGAGAACAGTTACATAATACTTCTTAACCGTTGTTATATATATATCTGTGTAGAAAACCATAATTTAAACAGTAAAAGTGTGGATATCCCGAATCTGGCTCTTTAATAATTTAGTAAATAATTTCAGTTTGTTTCATCTGCTCTTTCACAACAGATTCCCTTCCACTTTGGTAGATCATTAAAAGAGTTATTTTCAACGCTTTTTGAATGCTAATACGTAGTTGTAAACTACTTATGACTTTATTGTTTTTTTGACATTTATTTTCGTTTCGTATTTGCGCCGGAAAGAGTTCTATATGGCACCCCCACCCAAAAATTGTAGAATTGCCTGGATAAAAAAGATTCTGAAAAGGGTTTAT
>NW_013668839.1:11299-12589 GCF_000517525.1 Limulus polyphemus
TTTTAATTTGAGTGGGGGGTGTCATATGGAACTCTTCTTACCTTTTCGCCAATTTCGATTAGATTTTAAGATTTTCTCTCCATTATTATGTGGCTGCTGCTAACCCATGTCAAATACACGTGATAATGTTAAGTTCTCATTATATATTCTTATTACTGCTACATAATAAATTATGCAAATATCCGTATGCGACAGAGTATAGGGATTTAGTCTACGTGGGTCTCTCTCTGATGTATTAGGCCAGGCATAGCCAAGTGGTTAGAGTGCTCGACTCGCGAGTTCGAATCCCCGTTCGCCTTTTCAGCTTTGAGGGCGTTATAAAATTGCAATCAATCCCACTATTCGTTGGTAAAAGAATAGCCCGAGATTTGTCGGTGGGTGGTGATGACTAGCTAGCTGTCTTCCCTGTAGTTTTTCACTGCTAAATTGGGGACGGCTAGCGTAGATATTCCTGTGTAGCTTTTCGCGAAATCCAAAACAAATCAACCTCTATCTAGTGTGGGCCTTAAATTAGGTTAAAATGCTAAGCGCAGGTACAACACAGGTCTCTTCACCCCTCCATGACACAGAATGCAAGTTTGAGCTTAATTTGGACATAATAATGTTGCAACGAGTGGAGTTTGAATAAATATGATACCGAAGTCCGTAAATATTTAGATTTGTATCTGCGCAGACCTTATCCGTGAGCTAATCACACAACTAAGCCTATTCGATATAAAAATGACGCTTACGTTTGATCACACAATTAAGCCTATTCGATATTAAAATGACGCATGTTGCAACCTGCGTATGAAATCAAACAGTCCAGGTCTGAGTCGAATACTTTAAAAATGACTGGGAAGAACCTTATCAATAGGTGGCCAAAGTGAGTTATGGTTAGAGGAACTGTTGGTAGAGGGAGATATAAAATAAAGCTCCTAAATTCACACCGGAGATTATTTAAAAAGAAGCTTGTTTGGCAAGGTTAACATAGTTATACAAAGTTTTTCGTGGAGCTTTTTTTTTTGTCAGAAACTGTGATGGTATGTTGTTTTATGTATTTAACGGTGTATCCTAACGTAATAAGTAAGAAAAATATATTTGTTTGTCAATATTCGTTACCAGGTTCTTTTTTTTTTTCTTTCTATCTAAGTTGGTAGTTTATTCTGTCGGAAGTTACTATTAATTATTCGATGACGAGGAACCCACTTTGAGATTAATAATGGCTGGAGACGGCTTGAATGGGTAATGAAGAAAAACTTTAATATACCCCTGATGATGACAAAACCTTGTGAAAACGTTGTACATTTG
>NW_013668839.1:12599-18266 GCF_000517525.1 Limulus polyphemus
TTAATATAAGTTTAACATAACAGCAAATGTACAACGTTTCCACAAGGTTTTGTCATCATCAGGGGTATATTAAAGTTTTTCTTCATTACCAATTCAAGCCGTCTCCAGCCATTATTACTATTAATTAGTTATGGATTATTTAACAAGGCAAGACAGACATGTTCCCTGATTGATATGATTTAGGTCTTATAAATTGGTACTTTTTTTAAAAAAAATTCGCATGCTAATATATTCAACGTTCTTGGTCTGTGTTAATCTGACGTTGTAAGGCCAAGAAATTTGGCAAAAGAGTAGTGTTCATATAATTATGGTTTTTTTTTCTGTATGCGATACTCATTACATCGTTCTTATGTTAGTTTGACTTGCTGTTCTGAACGTTGTTGATTCAAACCTTGCCGCATGGTGGCGAGCAGCAACTACTTTCCTCACCTGTAATGGAAATATAGGCTCGTCCGACTAAATGATGCAATCCACGATACAGTTGCTCCGTTTGTAGCCGCTATTTGTGATTGGCTGTATCGGCACGTTCTGAGTTATGATTGGCTTGCTTCAATCTCCTGAGCCAGCTGACCCGCTCAGCTGTTTGTCCGTTGTTGCTTAGCGAAATTACCGGCATTCGCTTGATATCTGGCTTGGGAGAGAATGTTGACTGAGTTGGTTATTACTATTAAATTCAGAAGCTTAAACATTTAACTCTGGGTTATCATTACTTGCGTCATTTTAAGGTGATTCATATTAAAGAACAGAGTAATTACGGTATTAAACTAAGTTAAAGTAAAGCAGCGAAGTAATAATTTCCCTCACTGTTCTTTGACAAGCCAGAAAAATTTACTCTAGAGTAGAGACAACACTTGATCGCGTAGATATAAATTTCAGCTTTTTGGTTTTATTATATAAACAACTTCTGTACTCTTCCTAATTGTTTTGAATTAACCTAAAGGTTGGGTACTTAATAAGCCGGTCATTCTGAATAAAGTTAGAAGTCAGAGGTAAATCGTGAACAAAGAAGTTTTTCGTGACACTGACAATTCTGAAACTCGTTAGGCCTAGTCCGTGCCTCTTTGTCTCCGCTTCAACGACCAATTTTGACAAGCTTTGAAAGAAAATCTTTTTACAATGGGGCAGATTGGAGATAAAACAGTAAGTTGTTGCGAATATTTTTACTAAATTATTTCAATTGTCGTGACTTACGTTTTATAAAACGTAGCACAGTAATGCAATTTACAGTGTAACACTGTAAGCGTATGACGTCATATTTTGTACCTTTTTTAAATTTCCAGGTGCTTGCAATCTGACCCGTAACCTAATAAGTTGTATTTGTTGTTGGTATATTCTATCGTTACTTAGTAGCTTTTTTAAGCCCCCAAACGTCTGTTCAGTTTGTTAATTCATTGCCAAGAATATTTATAACTTATAAGTCGAATTTGTAAACTGTACTAATTTGTAGGCCTAGGGATTCTAAATCTAATGACTGATGCATGTTTATTCTTATTTTGTCCAATAATACTTCCGATGTTAATGGAATTTCAACCTGTAATAACTTAGTAAGTTAAAACTGATAATATCGTTCATTCACTTACACTCAAAGTATGAAATTCTCGCCAAGTTTAATGTGGAATTAAAAAAGATACTGACGTAAACTCGGACTCGTTTGACTGATTATGCATAAAAACGTAAAAGTAAAATAAAATCATTATAGTTATACTGTAAAATATATAACTAAAAATATCTTTAAGTTGGTCGATCATTTTCCATAAAGTTTTAGACATGAAACTTGATTGAGTAAATTCGTATCCGGGTCCTGTCACACCATGTCAGACTTCTGGTTTTGTTTCAGACATCATTATTTTAAGACTTTAATTTGAATTTGCCATCATATTTTAGTCACACATTTTTTGTTTTTTGATATGTCACTGACAGCTGTGAGTTAGGTTTAAATAACTTTTAACTGTGTATATGTTTTAAAACAAGTTTTTTTTTTATCCCCTATTCTGTAATTTATCTGAACAATGTTCGATTAATTAATTGTAGACTCGCGGCGGTTGAGCGGTAAGTATAAAAACTTAGAACGCAGAACAGATAGCCTATTGTGTAGCTTTGTGCATAAGAACAAACAAATAATTATGTGGTTCCAAAAAAAACTTTTCTCTCACAAGTTTAATTTTGTGGGGAAGCAAGTCAACGCGAAGTTTGTTTTTTTTTAAGTGTCTATAACAGGTTAGTAAGAAGTACTCCATTCTAGAAGCCAATCAATCTAAATCCCATACAATATTATTCCTAATAGCCCGTGTGTGTTTTTTTTAGTCCATATAAAGCATAGTTTTGTTTTCAAGTGGCTTTATCTGCAGCTTTTCTTCGGATTCAATATTAATTTTTTACACCAAACGAAATATTGGAGACGTTACTCAGAAGTACCATACAGACAATGTTGAGTCCATACGATACTCCACTCCTAGTGTGTGTGTGTGTGTGTGTGTGTGCAAGACAAGTCTCAACACGAAACATTTCTTCAATTATAAATTAGTTTGAACTTCGCGTGTATTATTTTCCTACCTTTTATTTACTGGATTAGGTTTTTTAAAAGTTTTCCAGTTGTATTCTAGACTGAGATTTTGATAGGTTCCCCTAGGAAAATTTAACCATATAAACGTTGTTGAAAATCTGACAGCACGTGTAAAGATATAGGAATTAGGTCACAGTTATTTGTATTGCTGATCTGACGATCTCTGTTCCCGTGTGTTTGAACGGACCATTGTACAGCTAGTAAGGAACACAATGCTAATTAACCCACGGAAACAAGTGTCTACTTGTATTTGAATGGACAAAATTGTGTCGATAGGGTTTTCCTGAAACTACACGCTTTGATAGAGCTTTCTTAAGACTGGCTGGGGACGTGATCCCATATATGCCAGCTTTTGGATTATGGTGTGTCCGAGAGAAACGAATTTTTACTTGGCCCGGTTTCATAAAATCAACAACTATGAATTATAATAAGTTTAGTATTTAGAAAAAATGCGTCATTGAAGTGTTTTTAAACGTAAATCGGGTTTTCTACAAAAGACGGGACCGAGGGTCAGAAGCGCTAATAATTTCGTTTGTGTTTTAAAGTTTTTCGTGTAAATTTAATACTTTCCCAGTGCTGTTCTTAGCAGCCGAACCAAGTGCCCCGGGAGATACGTACGTACGTTTATATGGTAGCTTCGTGTCTTAGCCCTAAAGGAATGTAATAAAATGTGAATCCAAACCAAGTTAAACACGGATTACATGAGCTCGCTCTGATTTAGATTACTGGCAGACATAAATTATACTTCCTTCAGTCACTGTGGTAGAATTTGTTTCTATTTTTAAAGTATACCATTCTTCCAGATCGTTTTATTTCCCGATATAAAACTTTTTACGTCTTTCGTTAAGGTGTCGTTGCTGGCGCCTCAAGTGTTAATACTTTTCAGGTTTTTTTTTATTATTTTTACTTCTGTATATCGTATAGATAATAACCGTCTGAAATTATGAAGGAAAACTTGGGATTTTATATCGGTTATCACTAACAGACCTGTTTCTTTAGTTATAGTATAACGTGACCCTAAGTCATTAACACCACTTTAACGTCAATTTCTTGTTCGTTAGGACTAATGAAATATATTGTTTTAGCATTAAAATTGTTTGATTTTCATATAATGCGAGCTAATTGTTCCTAAAGAAAGGTTTGTATCTTTTTTTTAATTAAATACTTTCCCGTGTAAGATAATTATCAACTTTTGAAACTTGTATCATTTATTGAAATATCTCTATGTACGTAAAGAAGCGAATACGGCACGTAGTTTACAATTTCTATACCTGTTATCTATAGATTTAAAAAAAAAAGCGAGCTAATAAGGAAACGTGTTTTATTAAAATTTAAGTTTTCAAAAACTGAGGTTATAGTTAGGTTTGATATTTAGTTGAATCATTGAAATACAGGTGTCGCCAGTGACTAATCGATCTTCGCTTGCCTTCAGAGAAAGTTCTTCGTGTTCATTACAGTAGTCTGTGTTGTATATATCCACACACACACACATCTAACGCTTATTCGGCCAAGTTTAAATTGATGCATGTCAATGAGTGTTAGGGCATAAGTCGAATCTGTTAATAAAAACTTTTTATTTGTATATTTTTTAATTTTTTTTACTTTTTGCTCGAAATGGAATTGCTAAAAGAATTACACGCACTATTGCAGCGCTCGTGGCAAAGCTGCATACATACAAGCAAACACTTAAGCAGAAAGTGATAGCGATTGTGATTCATTTTATTAAATCTTTAAACGGCTAACGAAAAGTGGCCTTTAAGACGCTGATGTTGGGTTACCATCCAATTTGTTACAGGAACACAATGTATCTGAATAAACGCATGCGTAGTTCTTGTCATTCAAATACAAACAAAAGTTATAGCCGGTTTATATTTTTATAGGCACGTGTCTGAGTAAACCTGATTTCTCGCTGTTTGCCCTGACTTGATTATATTTGAAAACATGCACCAGGGTGTCTTAGTTCTACTCGATTACACCAGGGGGGGGGGGTGGATTACCCGAAAGTCAGAACTACTATCCATATGTCAACTTAGGACGTTTTTTTTTCTTTCAGTTTCGTTTATTAGTGCTAAACATAACGCTGTTCTCCTTTCGGGGGGGGGGGATAAGATTAAGTAATAAAAATATCAGACATTCGTAAATCTAGTTAACCCTAGTTAGGGCACTCGACTCGCAATCTTTGGGTCGCGAGCTCGAGTCGTATCACCCAACATGCTCGTTTCTTCAGCCATAAGGGCGTTATTACGTAACAGTCAATCCCACTATTTGTTGGTAAACAGTGGGCCCAATATTTGGCGGTGAATGATGTTGACTAGCTGCATTCCCTTTAGTATGTCACTTCAAGATTAGGGGAGGCTGGTGCAGACAGCCGTCGAATAGCGAAATAACCAACAAAATCCACCCCTGTCATGTGTGGCACACTAATTAAACTAGAAGAGATGGAACGAGCTAAGACAGTGAGTATTGTGTGTAACATTAAGTTGTAGTATTAGTAGCGGTACTTGACTTTATCACGGAAACCAACAAATTATTTGACATGTTGGAGTTGTAGAATCAATTCATGAATATAAAAACGGATGATTTATTTGCTCACTAGAGGGCTTGACGTTGGCGGTTGGTGGAGGTTTGATTTAGTTCGAAGATTGAGTTGCCAGATGTTGACTGATATTTAGAGAGAGAAAAATCTATAATCGTCCCAATATATTAAATTTTCTTGTGTCTAATATTTAAATATTAAATGCCAAACTGATGGAGAGGTGAAGTCTAATCATGTCGTGTACGATCGGACTTTTTAGTTGCTACGTGGTCGCTCTGGTGGTTTTGATCGATAACTTCTGATCAAAGTAAGCTACCAACGTAGATCAGAATTAAAGATTAATCCAGTAATTAAATACACAATTTTAACTACGTGTATGTGAAGTCATAAAATAAGTTTTATTATTATTATAAATATAATCATTCTTAGTTGTATCCATTTTCGGCATTGCGGTTTTGGAACTTTGGTTATAGTAACGGAAACTGAAGTCATGTTGACCAGACGGATTTTATCTTTTGTAAATATATTGTGCAAAAAAAAACCATATTTCTAATAAATCAATCACGAC
>NW_013668839.1:18659-22785 GCF_000517525.1 Limulus polyphemus
TAAACAGTGATAATTCACTGATTATTACCGTTTCCTCTTTGAACTCTCGGCGCATGCGTATCTCAATAATTTTTGTGGCAGTAGCTTCCTCTATAGATCATGTCAACGAACGTGTTATTGGTTGTTTTACCTTAACTTAGTGCGATTTCTAAGCCAAGGCCACAAGGCTTTTCTTACAACAACGTTTACTCTCGTCCGTCGGGGAAAGTGGCGTGACTTTGGTCGTTCTGTGATTCACCGCGGCTCTATCTGTCAAGGACCTCGGAAACCCTAGCAACAATTGCATTGTTCTGATTGGCCGTTTGATCCGTCCTACTATTGTGAGCATGTGGATTTCCAAGATCTAACTGGAGCTGGCAGACCCATAATTTTTGTAAACAATTAGGCGGATGGGCTCGGGCCTATGGCATACTACTCAAGCTTACTGATTTTATCACTTAAAGATTTATAAAGTTTAGGTTGCTTAGTTACCAAGTGTTAATGGTGGTCTCACCTCTACCGGCGACAACATGAACTTGCGTTTAAGACCAACGATTTTTCAAACAGGTCCGGTATTTTGCATCTAAATAAATGAAATATAGTTAGATCCTTAATTGGCGAAAAAAAAAAAAGGCCAAGATTTTCTTAGGTCGATAAACGTGAGTAAACTACTATTATTCAGGCCTCTCAGGAATGGTTTATCGTCCACACTAACGTTGTTAAGGTTTATCTTTCCTGGTCTGTATGTCAGTGGTGAAGCAGATGGAATCTTTTCAAATCTTGGATAAGGTTAAAAAAAACCTCAGTAACACTTAGCGATTGTGAAAACATTTTATGAAGTTGTATGAATAATGTAGGTATTTTTTTTTAGAAGCTGTACTGTAATAAATTAATTGAAACAATAAGGGACTTGCTGATGCTTTTATACCTTACTTCAACTGAAAGAAACCAAAACGTACAGTAAATAAGTGGCTAGTTAATTTTTGTTGGTTTAACTTGTAATAAAATATCTTTTTTTAAAAAACTGCAATTTAGCTAAAGTAACAGAAGTGATTTCCCTTAACTTCTGTCACTTCTTATATTACTTGATAATACTAAAATTTTTACCTAGCAGTGACATAACTGGTTTTCCCCTCTTTTTTTTTTTATGATAGACCCAGGCCTTGTTTGCCGAAACTTTC
The DNA here is from genome assembly GCF_000517525.1 of Limulus polyphemus. Lineage (NCBI taxonomy): Eukaryota > Metazoa > Arthropoda > Merostomata > Xiphosura > Limulidae > Limulus > Limulus polyphemus. The sequence goes on from NW_013668839.1 coordinate 19,820, forward strand.
CTCCAGAACAACAGGCTTGATCATGTGACTCAGTTGATGGGTTACCATCCCCAGTATCTGGACCCATTTCTTCGTACACAGAACTATATTCTAAAGGGTGATGGGCCGTTACCATTTGACTACAGGCATTACATCGCCATCATGGTATGATATGTACTTAATAACATATACATCATTATAAATAATTTGATATTAGTTTCCAAAGAGTCACGAATTCGTCGTGTGATTAGTATTCTTTAGTGTAGGTCTCTAGGCTGATCAAATCTTTTTTGTTAGTCTGAAACTTAATTTGTTAAATTTACGTTCTTTAATTACATTAAGTGTTGTATACCGTGAAAACATTATCTTTGTGTAAGTCATTCCCTAGTTTTAGCTTTTAATACTGTATATTCTCTGCACACTGATTTATCTTGTGGAATAATAACCGGTATAAAAACAGTTCTATTTATGTTAAAATTTTAAGATAGGCTAATATATCATTTGAAATTGTGAGAAAAAACTTGACACAAACTGACAAAAACCACGTTTTTTACTTCAAGAGTAATATTCCAATACAATGTAGTCTATAGAAGAAGGGTTAAATCTCCAAAACACAGTGACTTGGGAATGTTCGAACTTTTAAGTAGACTGAATAACCATTTCTGGTGTTTATTGGAAAAATACTTTTTCTTTTTATATCGGGGGGGGGGGATTTATTTTCTAGAAATTAAAATGGGAAGCCCCACTCGTTTTGTATCAGGGTTTGCAGTCAATACCGGTACCACATGTCCCATCTTCATAGTTTTGCCCTTTGGTATTTCAGCTTCGTTATTCACAGAATTATAAGTGTTTGATGTGGTAATTTTGAGTTCGTACTTCAGTCAATAAGCGAATCTCACCGGGATAATCGGCAACAGCTTGAAATATGGGGACTCCAACGTTTTGGAAGAGATCGTGGCTACGTGACTGATTGCACGTTAGGTAGTTGCGTGCGTGATTAACCCTTAGTATACGGGCAGATCAAACTGCGCATGTCACGACGTATTAGCGAGTTGCATTCAAAATTTAATTAAACTACTTTATTATCATGGTATACGAACAAACTTGACATCAAACCATAGATGATAAATCAAATTTTAATATTATGTAAGTTTTAAGTTTTTAATTGTTTAAAGAAATATTTAAAAACAACCTCAAATTTCCCTAGTATGAGAATTTTGATATTTGTTCTTGAGCTCTATCCTTTTTTGTCATCGATATTCGGAAGCTATATTTTTATATTCTCTATCCTTGTGGGGCTGAAAAGCAATCAATGAAAATTCAGAAACCATTTTCCATGCCTAACTCTGACATGCTCTAATTTACAATTTGTTAATAGATTTTTGTGAAGCCGACTCCCATTAAATTTATAACCAATAGAAAGCTTAAATTTCAACTGATTCATTGTCATAGTCGTTATGACGACGTGGGCTTACAGATAATTGACAATTTGGTTTGATACTAATAAAAAAAATTTTTTCCACCAGATCACTCTGGGAAGAATAGTTGAATTTCTAACTACCCAAGTCACATAATTTGAGATGCTCGAGTAGTACCGGTAACCTGGTGCTATTGCAAACCCTGTCTTCTGTAGACTTTGCAAGACTTCATGGGTAAATTTTTAACTTTTTTTTCAGGCCTCAGCAAGGCATCGTTGTACATATTTAGTAAAACTACAAATTCAAGAGTTCCTGAGGCAGGAAGGAAACAAAGAATGGCTGAACGGTTTGCATCAAGTCCCTCAGAAACTACGTGATCTCGACGAGCTTAATAAGATACTTGCCCACCAACCCTGGCTTTTCAACAAGTCTCACATAGAGGTTTGTAATACCATCTTAAATTCACAGTTGAATATTGTTACAGTCTTGTGGGGGTAATATTATTAGATAGTTGATGTTAGAGCTGTGTGATTAGGGAAATTTGATAATGAATTAATCGCTGGGCTCATTAATAGATTACATTCAATTAATCGAGCAGTCGCCTGTAGGACTTGGATAGATTGAAACTTTGTTTAATTGGTTTATTTTTGAGTTGTGACAATAGTTGATATAACCGGTGCCTGTGGTTAAAAGTTAACCACCAGGCTTTATGCATTATTACAGTGCCTTTATCCAGTGTGCTTCGTACATATATAAATTTATTTATGTAAGAAATATCTAATGTTATGTTTAAATGCTTATCAGATCGGTTTATGTAATCATCGTGGTTAAATAGGCTTTAGTTGATTGAAGTGAAAAATATTGGTTTATTGTGTGTTTATAAAATATCTATTTGGTGCTCAGAAGCTGACCAAAGGGAAGGACAATTGGTCATTATCTGAGGTCATCCATGCCATTATTCTTCTCGCCCACTTTCACTGTCTCTCAACCTTTGTCTTTGGATGTGGTATCAACCCCGAAATTGACTTAAATGAGGGGCACACTTTTCAACATGTTACAGTTCCTTGTAATACCCAAGCCATTAATGACTGTGATAGTACTCAGGTAGGTTCAATTTTCCGTACTATAACCTTGTCATTAAGTATTACTGGTTAGGTTCAGTTTCTTTTAAATGATTGTAATAGGTCTCTACAATAATCTCAACTGAAAAATTGCTACTTTTGGTGTCTGTTTTTATTTTTTCTAGGGATTGTCTCATTTTTATAAGCATGTAATAAATATAACTAGCCATATACATGCTCCTTATTTTTATTGTAGAAAGTGTTCTGGTAATGAGGCATATATGTAATTTTAAAACTTTCACATTCTGTTAAGACACTCCAACTTTTTTTATATAAAGCTTTATTAAAAGTGCCCCTTTAAGCCTGAAATAATGAATTAATCTTAGAATTACTAATGGGGGAACAAACCACCACCCCCAGCCAGGTTTGTATAGTTATTTCCACTTATTACTGTGAGTTTTTTTTTTCTTGGTCAGTTCTTTACACTAAAGTGTTGCGACAGGTTGAA
>NW_013668839.1:23102-30765 GCF_000517525.1 Limulus polyphemus
TAAAGTGTTGCGACAGGTTGAAACAATTAGATGGTATGATATAGTATGTGGACCTTATTATAATCAATCAATGTATAAATAGGCTGAAGTACCACTTGTCTGTTTTGTTGGTTGATATCAACAGGTAGATGATGTAGGAGTGGAGTTATTGATGCTCAAGATGAAGACAATCTCTGAGCAGCACGAAGAATCAACACAGGAGGAGAGGTTGATGTGTTTTCAGAAAGAGCAAAATCAAAGCGCTGAACTTATCAGTGGTTTTGACAACATGTCTTTACCCAAATCAGATGTCCAAAGATACACCAGTGATCCAGACTTTAGCTACCAGGACTTTGCACGACATAGAGAAGCATCTGAAATAACCACCTTCCGAATCCAGGTATGTTTTCTTGTAATGCTGTGTAGTGAATCGAACATGTTAGTTTTTGAGTAGGCCTGGAGTTGTATCTGACACCTTCGCCATCTGAATCCTCAGTGGGTCAGCAGTAAGTTCACCGACTTGCAACACTAAACTCCAGGTGTCGATTCCCCGCAGTGAAGAGTGTGGTTAGCACCAAACTCCGGGTGTCGATTCCCTGCGGTGAAGAGTGTGGTTAGCACCAAACTCCGGGTGTCGATTCCCTGCGGTGAAGAGTGTGGTTAGCACTAAACTCCGGGTGTCGATTCCCCGCGGTGAAGAGTGTGGTTAGCACCAAACTCCGGGGTGTCGATTCCCGCGGTGAAGAGTGTGGTTAGCACCAAACTCCGGGTGTCGATTCCCGCGGTGAAGAGTGTGGTTAGCACCAAACTCCGGGTGTCGATTCCCCGCGGTGAAGAGTGTGGTTAGCCTGTCATGTAGTTTTGCACTAGAAAAAATAACATATAAAATATAAATATGTTTATTGTAATGGTATAATAAAACTTGTTAGTTTTTAAAATGGTAAATTGAATGTTTAACAGTCTTGGTTACAGAAGTCAATAAGCAGATGAAACAAATCATTGGAGATATTATTAATTTTCCTTATGCGTGCGTGTGTGTGTATATTTTTTGGAACGGTTCTTGTATGTATTTTTATTGTAGGATTATTCCTGGGAAGATCATGGTTTCTCTCTACTTAACCGTCTCTACAACGATGCTGGTACATTCTTGGATGAGAAGTTCAAGATTGCTTATGACATGACATACCACAGGTATGTAATTTTTATTTTGAACATTTGTGATAAATAAACCTTTATCATTTCACATTAAGACATTTGATAGCTTGTTAAAAACTGGCTTGATATGTAGCAGTAGTTGATATACTGTGTGTATGTTATTCTGTAAACCAGAAATGGATTTAGTGAAGCAATCATTCCCATGTGTTTTAGTTTTGTGACATAAGTTGTTTGAATATAAAATAAGATTTTAACTTGTTTTTTTTACAGAATGGGATCCAAGAATAATGTGGACACATCCACTTTCCGCCGTGCTATATGGAACTACATTCAATGTTTATATGGTATTCGTCATGATGATTATAATTACAAAGAAGTTAACGAGCTTCTAGAGAAGAACCTGAAGACTAACATAAAAACCCTGTGCTGTTATCCTGAACGAACAACAAAAAGTGATTATGACAACGTGATGAGAGAATTCAGGCATTCAGAAAAGGTGATGACTGATGAGTAGTTAATTAGTTTTAAGGGCAAATGTTAGACTGAAAAATTGCATTGTTAAATAATAACTATTACACCACGTCATCCACAAATATTTCTTGTTACCATGCACAATATTTCTAGTTTCAAGTATTTCCTATAGTTTCTTTTAGGAAAACATTAAATAGTTTTTGCTACAAGTTTCTTAATTTCTTGTTTTTTAATAACTTCATATTATTCTCTATTACTTAATAATCCAACACAGTAATACCTTTGTCTCTGGAAAACAAAAATCTTAGCAAGAAGTTTTTGTTTTAAAAAGTCTGACCTTCTGTTAATGTTTTCTTTTCTTTTTATAATTTTCTGAGATATATTTGTTTTCTTTGCAGGTTCATGTTAATATCATGATGCTAGAAGCTCGGATGCAGGCCGAACTACTATATGCACTACGTGCCATCATGCGTTACATGACATGATAGATGAGGTGCGAGCTGCATAGTAGGTGCCATCAGAAAATGAACACATTTCTTGATGCTCACTCAATCGACACGTTAAGCCCATTAAACTATAACTACAACTTTAACCTACCATTGTTGTAGGCTAACTAATCTAAGCAGTTACTTTGCTAAAGTTGTGTTTATTAGATAAGGTCACCTAAATCTCTAAATAGGCCTACTACCAGATGCATATCTTAACATAGGGTAGTTAATTAACAGGTTAAAAACGAGTGATGGGTACTGTGTTCTGTACACTTTTCCTCATGGTAAGCCAAAATAATTTTTGTAAGATGCGAAGTGCAAGTTCAAACGAAAATGTCCTTGTTGTTTTAAAATTATATATATAAAAGAAATACAAACCTTCGTGTGTGTGTGTGTTAGAAGTTAATCGGTCATGAAGCAGGGATTGAGTTCGTTAGACTTTCTAAACAAGAGGACACTACTAGTCCTAGTCGGCCAGTTTTTTTTTTTTTTGTTTGTTTCACACTGTGGTTATAATTAAAACAAAGGTGATATTTTATAACTTTTTAACTAGTATTGATTATGGTTTGCCAAAAAGTCCCTTTGAGAAACTTTAAAACACATCTAATAAAAGGGGAAAGTTTAAGTAATCCATTTTTATTTTCAATTTAAATATTTTATCATTAAGTAATGTAGAATCTGAATAAAACAAGTTTTGGTAACAATTAATGTTGTGTATCCATAACTAGTGAGTTCAAGCGCGTAAGGGGTAAGATGAGCTGTATTTTGAGTACATGGTAGTTTGTGAAAACGTTTTTTTTTGCATTTTTTTTAGCAATAAATCTCTGAGCATTAGGGTAGTTTGTGTGCTGAATTAGTTACAAATGGTCTGTGTGTTTTTATTTTAAACTTATTAAACTACAAAGGAATGAAAAAACTTGAGTGCTATAAATAGTTTTTAAACTCCTTTTCATTATTTTTTTTTTCTAAGTACCAATGATCAAATATTCGTTTAAAGATTTTTGTAATATTCGTCCCGTTGTATTGTAGGGTTTAATAACTTTCATTGTTCGTTTCTTTTAGCGAATATATGTTTGTGTAAAATCGAAAATAAAGGTTTTTGAAAACATTTGGTTCGTTCAAATTGATGTACACTCTTTACAAGTGTGTAAAGTGTTTAAATCTCGTCGTCGTGAAAACATTTGAACCAACACGATTTCACTGATACACAAAACACATCTTAGGAAAACTGAAAATAACCAGGGGGGAGAGAGAGAGAACGACTCCCAATGGTTTATACACAATTCTAAGAATATTTTAGAAGAAAATGTATTAGAAGGATAACCTGCGTTAGAGATTATGCAACACTTGTATCAAAGAAAGGTATCGGTCTTAGTTTTAAAACATTAAGCCTAATTGTATATTTGGAAAAAAAATGGTAAGGTTTATGGGGAGGTCCACCAGGGGAGCTTAAACAAAAAATGTGAGGTTAGTGTTTTTTTTTTTAAAAGTTAACTTGAAATACTCTAAAACTAAACCTTTTTTTTAATTATTCTTTAAAAACCTATGGAATGTAATAGACAATTTAATAAATTTTGTTTTACAAGAAACTAATTTGAGAACATGCCAGATTAATAAAGGTAGAAATTATAGTATTTCTTTCAATTTAACCACATTTTCATCGAGTATTTTTACGTACTTGTAGAGTACGTTGGTACTCTATTCTAAAAGAATCTTTGGTTGAAATTTCTATAAGAAGTAAGACAAAGTACTAGCTAAAAGAAGGCAGACGCAGGTTTTAATTTTACACGTTTTAGTATAAAACGGCAGTTACTTAGTCGTGCCCACTGGTGGGACAGCGGTAAGTCTACTCTAAACAATACTTAGCTGTACGATGTTCACGAATTTAAATAATGTATCTTGTTTTTATTAAATATAAAGTAAAAATTGTTAGTCTTTAAATAGGTATTGTCACATATTTAATCGATAACTGTATCTGCGGCATGATTGTTTACTCGTATAATTTGTAACATAACACTGGGATAACCTTTTCATTGTAGGCTAGTATCTGTATTGGACAAAAGTGTAATTTATTTCTCCTTTAAAGTGGATGTTGTAATAAATAAGCTATTATAAATTAATCATAAAGAGCCGAGAGGATTTGTTACCAATTAACATGCAATGAGATAAAAACCGATAGAACATTTGTATCGAGTTGAACAAAAAAAAAACTGATAATTTAGACAAAACCAAAGATTTATATAATGAAATTGGTACTTTTTTGGGGGGGGAAAGCATTATCATAATGACGTGTAATAAAAAGATGAAAATATACGTTTTTCCTTTAATTATTACCAGGTTAAAAAATTCATTTGTTTAAAATCGAGTACGTTTTAATGGATATCAATGAAATAATAATATTAATGCATATTCTTCAGTAATAAAACAAGTATTGATGCCGTTTCTAAAATTTGCCCCTTTTTATTTTAACTTAAACGCGGGAATAAAGTATCGAATATATAACGTTTCATTTCTCACGCAATAAAACAGTACAATAATGAATATCGCATTTTCCATAACTGTATTGTAAATTTTTAATCAATCGATCAAAGTTACACATAGGTTGTCTTGTACCGTAGCCACCTAGGATATGGAAACCTAGTTTTTAGTGTTACGAGCTTTCAAATGTACTGCTAAACTAGTAGGGGTCCTTTATTAATTAAAACGTGGTGCCAGTGTGGATAAATGCTGGTCATTTCAATTTTTTTTTTAATTATTGATACGTTTTGTATAAAATTAATTTCCATATTTTGCAAAGATATAGTTTTATTAATTAGAACTGTGTAATTTTTCTCTCGAAAAATGTAGGCGTCATAAGACGGATTCTTATAAAAACGAAATTTAAAAACTATAATTTCTAAGGGTACAGCTGATTTATTTCTTTTATTATTATTTAGTTGCAAAACTTATACGTGTTTTTAAAGGAATGGACAAAGTGGCATTTTTTTCTTCATCTCGGAAGTGTTTGGTCACATTATTAATTGATAAATAGATTTTTGTCTAGAAGGTCGTCTAATGAGTACGTGTTCCACAGATTAAATTAATAAAACGGGAATTTCAAATAACGCTCCTAGATGGCGCCAAAGAGCCGTTTCCTTGTTTGTTTTTTTAGAAGGATTCTCGCCTAAAGTAAAATTATAACGGATATAATGACCACTTCTTACGACCTTGACTAACTGAGTTACGTTTTTAGAACAAAAACATACTTGTAAAATTATTCTAAAAGTATTGGTCACCGTTACACAATATTTTCAGGAGTTAGAGACATTTCTTTTTTGTGGTTAAGTACTAAATGATTCTCTGATACAATTACTTATGCCTTATTACACAAACTTCCAAGTCTTTATTTAGTGTCATCAGCTTTGTAGGAACAGTATTTATATTATATATTCTCAATCATAAGTTGTTAGTTATATTTCTTCATTATTTGGGCTAGAGAAATAAATAAAATCTATTAAATTTGGTGTCCTCACAAGTATAAGTTTCTTGGCCTTTCGCACAAAGTTTTGGAGAAACCTTAAGTATATAATATGCAAGCCCGTAGTTAGGGAGGTGAGAATGACCCCCCCCCCCTCCTCTCCAGCCCACGTTCCACTCCCCTACTATTTTTTTCTTTCTTTCATAATAAAGGAACCACTTTAGACCAAAAAGACCCACTCCCTTCCAGACCTGGCTATTATATATTATTAGTAAGAAGGCAGAAATTCTTTAAAATATTATTCAACACTTGAAAATAATATTTTACGAATCCTACAATGGCTAAAATAATTGTTATTACTGTAATTAAGACAAAATAGAAATTTGTCACTTGCTTCTCATGAGGCTGAGGTGTAGGAAGCAAATTAAAAGTGTGTGAGGGGTGTATTTGACCAAGCGAAACGAACGATGGGGTCCTGGAAGCTCTTAGATTTTGGATTAAATATTATGAATTCTCCTGCTTTTCCCTAGAGTAATTTCCCTAATTGTGATGCATTTGGATTGGACCAGATTGAAAAGTTCCCCACTGCTTTCTGTGCCATCGTTTCATAGCCAAATAATGGTTGGAGACAGCGTGAATAGGTAATGAAGAAAAATTTTAATACAAGTTTAACATAACAGCAAATGTACAACGTACATAGTATATTACCTACCTATTCGAGCCGTCTCCAAGCATTATTAGTCTCAAAGTGGGTTCCTCGTCAACCAATTCATAGCCAAATGTTTATCAAAGTCAAAAATCCGTTAAAACAACTGTCAGAAAAAGACACGAGTGGATAAAGTGTGGTATTTAGGTACACTGGTGTCCAACAGAAAAGCTTCAAGTACGAACAATCTAGAAATTTACGACAGAGAATAATTCCGATCTGGGACAGCAAAGCGAAAACGAACGCAGGTGAACAAATGAAAAATATTTTAATTCACAACCAATGTAAATGTTATTTACCAGACTGGCTGGTTTCTTAATCATCTGTGTTCAAAAATATTTCATGTGGCTGGAGGAGCTTCTATAACTGCTTTTACAAGACAAAGACAGAAAAAAAAATCATCTTTCAAGTCAGACAATGTGTCCATAATCCCAAAATGTATATCTCACAGACTTTTCCAAAAAAACATTGAGGGGGAGAACACCTCAAACTCATACAAATTTGCATAAGTACTGATGGATTATTCTCGAGGGAATGGACACTGACGCAGGGCCAATGGGATACAAACTTTTAGCCGTTGTCTTGTGTAACCGTTACATAATGAGAAGCTTGCCAGGTTAGATCCAGTTGTTTTGGCTTCAAAATCCCTTAATTTTTATGATAGCGTGAAGCTCATTGGTTCTCAAATTTATATATTAACTCACTTTTTCTTTTTAGCCGCGGCATAACGGCTCATAGAATAGCTCTGATTTTAATTTTTTTTTCAAGTACAAACGTTTAGCTCATAGCTCCATCTCTTAACCGATTTGAGACCTATTACAGCCACGGCTATTGACGATTCCCTCTTGTTTTGTGTTTGAAACCAACAGTTTCACTAAATATCTTCTTAAAATGTTTTTTATCAAAGAGAAACCAAAACACATTTCTAGCGGTTTCGAGGAGCACATTTATTTATTTATTTTATTTTAATTAAAGAGAAAAAAAAATCAATTGAAAATGAGTAACAGATCTTGTTATGTAAAGTATAACACAAGTGTATACAAGTTTGATTATTTAGTTTAATTTCCACGCTAGGTGGCGCTATATTACAGGGAGAGCCAGTCAAATTTTCTTTTGATCTTTATTGGAGTTTCCATTAATTCTCTACAGTTCCATATTAAACACCCAACTCATGTTATGAAAGTAACCAATTTTAAACACGATTTCTATTGCTAAGTTGTGTGATTTATGCTTTAAAAAAGAAAAGTAAGGCTTAACAGTTCTAGAATTAAAACTATTTAAAACCGTAATCACTTTTTTGCTAATTTTAGGCCTGTACATGATTGATCCGAGTGCAATATATACAAGTAAAGAAAAAACATTTTAAAAAAAGAAGTAGATGTATGGATGACATTTTGCATCATCCCT
>NW_013668839.1:31533-50349 GCF_000517525.1 Limulus polyphemus
AGCCACCCCTACATAAACAGTGCTGCCACCTGCCTGACACAGGGAGTGTATAAAAGTAACTATACAGCTGTTTCATTTAGAACATAATTTCTAAAGTTTTACTCTGAAACAAACAGTAATTAAATTTGTTTCAACCTTTTAATACCAACTGTACTGTACAAATCTACACAGTAGGCTATAAACCTTCAGACTTGCCACTGAGGGTTTGATGCTGAGAAATGACGTCATATAAAATTTTCAGATTCCACCAGATTCTCTCTTCATACTTTCAGTAACAAAAATAGTAGCATTATATTACATACATGTGAAAGTACAATGTTTCCAGGTGCAGGAAGCAACGGCGTTACCAGGTTTTTTAAGTCTTCGAAACCGAACCAAATAGTGTTCTATTTTGACTCTTCATCATTACTCACCAGGTTGTTTTTTTACACCACCTGGTGTAACGTTAAGCTCAAATTGTCGTTCTTTAGTCAGTCTAACATTTTTTCTATATCGCGTGAAATGGCTCCTGCCATAAAGCATTACTGTTGAAACCTTTTTTTCTTCTTAACTTTCTGATTGTAAATAGAGGAGTTTACTTTAAAGATAACAACGTCACATTGAGTTTTATTGAAACTTGATTTAATTATCCTGTTTAAAGAAGGATAAAGAAAATTAAGTTGTGAAAAACTACAACAATTACGTAAATATAATTAAATTGCTGAAGTTTTATCTATAATTTTATTAGTCCATAAGATTGAAGTTTTGTTCTTATGTACCACACTGTTCCTTCTTCTGTTCTTATGTACCACACTGTTCCTTCTTCTGTTCTTGTGTACCACACTGTTCCTACTTCTGTTCTTATGTACCACACCATTCCTACTTCTGTTCTTATGTACCACACTGTTCCTTCTTCTGTTCTTATGTACCACACCGTTCCTTCTTCTGTTCTTATGGGTGTGGTACATAAGAACAGAAGAAGGAACGGTGTGGTACTTTCCTTCTTCTGTTCTTATGTACCACACCGTTCCTTCTTCTGTTCTTATGTACCACACCGTTCCTACTTCTGTTCTTATGTATCACACCATTCCTTCTTCTGTTCTTATGTACCACACCGTTCCTTCTTCTGTTCTTATGTACCACACCGTTCCTACTTCTGTTCTTATGTATCACACCATTCCTTCTTCTGTTCTTATGTACCAACACCATTCCTTCTTCTGTTTTTATTTACCACACTGTTCCTTCTTCTGTTCTTATGTATCACACCATTCTATCTTCTGTTCTTATGTACCACACTGTTCCTTCTTCTGTTCTTATGTATCACACCATTCTATCTTCTGTTCTTATGTACCAACACCGTTCCTTCTTCTGTTTTTATGTACCACACCATTCCTTCTTCTGTTCTTATGTATCACACCATTCTATCTTCTGTTCTTATGTACCAATACCGTTCCTTCTTCTGTTCTTATGTACCACACCGTTCCTTCTCCTGTTCTTATGTACCAACACCGTTCCTTCTTCTGTTTTTATTTACCACACTGTTCCTTCTTCTGTTCTTATGTATCACACCATTCCTTCTTCTGTTCTTATATACCACACTGTTCCTTCTTCTGTTCTTATGTATCACACCGTTCCTTCTTCTGTTCTTGTGTACCACACTGTTCCTTCTTCTGTTCTTATGTATCACACCATTCTATCTTCTGTTCTTATGTATCACACCATTCTATCTTCTGTTCTTATGTACCACACCATTCCTTCTTCTGTTATTATGTACCACGCCATTCCTTCTTCTGTTCTTATGTACCACACTGTTCCTTCTTCTGTTCTTATATACCACACCATTCCTTCTCCTGTTCTTATGTACCACACCGTTCCTTCTTCTGTTCTTATGTACCACACCGTTCCTTCTTCTGTTCTTATGTACCACACCGTTCCTACTTCTGTTCTTATGTACTAAACCATTCCTTCTTCTGTTCTTATGTACCACACCGTTCCTACTTCTGTTCTTATGTACCACACAGTTCCTTCTTCTGTTCTTGTGTACCACACTGTTCCTTCTTCTGTTCTTATGTATCACACCATTCCTTCTTCTGTTATTATGTACCAACACCGTTCCTTCTTCTGTTTTTATGTATCACACCATTCCTACTTCTGTTCTTATGTACCACACCATTCCTTCTCCTGTTCTTATGGGTGTGGTACATAAGAACAGAAGAAGGAACGGTGTGGTAGGTGTGGTACATAAGAACAGAAGTAGGAACGTTCCTTCTTCTGTTCTTATGTTCGTATAGATTCAACCACGGTAAACATATCAAATAACAAAATGTAAAAAATATAAAATAAAATAATAATAAGCTTTCCCTGGACTTTCTCTGAAACGGTAAATAAATAAATAATCCGTGTGAAAGGTTATAATAAATGTTTCGTGTTGAAAATACGATGCGATATGATGAATAAAATATGGTCCTAAACAGAAATTTAGTAAAAAAAATTCTTAAGAGCTTGTTGTTCGTAAAATTAAAATTTGGAATAAATATAAAATCATTTTAAGTTACAGCTGTCCTCTAAATAAATCCTAGATGAACACTAGAGTTACTTGAAATCCTTCTTTGGACACAGCCACCAATAAAACGAAGCCAGAGTACCGCCATATTTGTGCACTGTTCGATACACCCAGGATCAGTGGCTGTGCTGTTAGAAACCTGCTTCGTTAAAACTGATCGTATGATTATTTTAAATTATCAAATATAGCTGAAAAACAAACAAACAGTTGTTTCTATATAAAATCCATTATGGAAAAGCGTGAATAATTTTCTAACTCAAATATTTCTTCCATAACATATTCACAACAGTTAGCAGGTATTTGTGTCAACTGTCTGCACAACAATGTGTGAGAAGAGAGGAGAGGATCAAATCGTGAATGATCGAATCAGAAGGAAAATATCTGATAACAAATTTAACATTAGAAAAATACCTACTGGTGTTGAAAAAGAACCAATTTATTTAACTGTTTGCGCATTCTTATTCCCAGAAATTCAGCTGTTTTCCGTTTCCTAAGATAATAGAATCGGGTTTTAGAAAAACACTGTGCTATTAGCTTAATGAGAATGAAAACACGGTTATCACCAACAGCCGAGTTAAGCACGTGATTGTTTAAGTCAGGAAACACTACAGACAAGGATTCAGCTGAGAGAATTCCAATTCCCAGGGGAAGGTTGCCACTTGTCATTGTAATAAATTATATTACTACTTTTTTGTGTGTGATCTGGTAAACAATTATAACACTTCTCCTAGGTTTGAATAAACTATTCCTGTCCTTCAGCTTAAAGATTGAACAAAGCACAGTACTGTATTTCGGTTAATGGCTCCAGTCACTGTGAACATGAAATTTTGTTGTCCACCATTTTCGACATATAGATATGTAATCAACTGCTGCCTCCTTCTTGTCGGTTAGGGTGTGACACATAATATTAGGATTGTCATCAAGATTTTCAATCGATGAGGCTACACTTCTGACCACAACTTGACTATCACAGAACACTGAAAGGATATTTGTTGTATCTTGTGTAACATGCTTTCCATTTCCTGTGAATTGAATATTTAATCTCATAAGATGACGTTTGTACTCAGATAAAAACTGAACAGCTGTTGGATTGTTGTTGAATCCACCTGCAGCTCTTAATGACGAGAATAAGAGCTCCAAGTGATCTTGACTCAGTTCATAGATGAGGAGGTATATTAGAGAACGGACCGTCATGCAGACTGTCATCACTGTTACCTTTCACAAGACTATTGACCAACTTCCTCACAAGTGAGGCATGTCATCCAGCCATTAAAACCATCAATAACTCTGTATCCAATCGGGTTCTTTTCATCTTCCAACCCAGAAGAAATCAGCTTGCTCCATCTTTTTTCCTTACTTCAATGCACTGGAGCTTTAAAATTCATGACCTGTTTAAGAGGTCAAATATGCTATCAAATGTTTAAATAAATTTTGTTGTGACTCCACAATCTGTAAACTCCTGTAAGTTCCGTGTATTTTAGTCTATCATCAGCAACATTTTTTGTTTTTTACCTCTTGTTGTTTATTTTTCCAATCAACATGGACAGATTTCAGCTGGTTTCCAAGTCTATACCCTTTATCCTCCTGTAGGTTATCTAGATCTGTGATAAAATACCAATAAATATTTTGTCATTCAGAATCCATAATCACACCATCATCATCCACACCCATTTCAGCGTGTGATAAGCATAAAAAAAGGACACGTATTTTTCTATTATTTGATGGAAATGGGGGTCTAAAGGTTTTGGGATCCATGCCTCTTCCACATCTCGAATCATTGCAAAATGACATGAGGGCCCATCACACATAAATGATGCAGTTCTCCCACCAGCATCATGGAGCCGATGAAGGCATTTTTTGACAATATTCACTTTTTCTTCTCCAGACAATTCATTTATTAAAAAAAAACTACTGGAACTTTCCAGCTTTTATTCAAAGATACCACCATCAGTACAAGAGTTTGAAGACCAAGGATGGCGAAGGTAACGGTAGTCTTCGGGTGACTTGGGTTAGAGGAGTATACCTCCCATTCGTAGACGTCGGGTGCGTTCAGGGAATACTCGGGCTTGAGGCTTGTAGTGGCGGATGAAGTTAGCCGTGTCCCGCGGCGAGAAGTCGAGTGGTGGCCCGTCGATGATTAACGGCGGCGTAGGATATGAGACAGACTGCATACTGGCATGTATCAGGGCCGATAGCTAGCGAGAGAATGATCGTGATCGTGTTTTTTGCAGACGGTGAACCAATGTCAACATATCGATAAAACTTTCTTTTGTAAAGCTCAATGTGCTACCTAATAATCATTTCGTTAGATAACATAAAGTCTCCATTTGTTTTTCTTTGTTCTTCTTAACATTCACTGCCCAAGCTCAAAACGCTGCACGTGTAAATCCAGGATCTCCATCAATCATGTTTGATCGCTGTTTTTCAATCATGTTTGATCGTTGTTTTTCAATCATGTTTCTTCACTGTTTTTCAATCATGTTTGATCGCTGTTTTTCACTATTTTTCAATCATGTTTGATCGCTGTTTTTCAATCATGTTTGATCGTTGTTTTTCAATCATGTTTCTTCACTGTTATTCAATCACGTTTTTTTTCCTGTTTTTCAATCATGTTTGATCGCTGTTTTTCAATCATGTTTGATCGCTGTTTTTCAATCATGTTTCTTCACTGTTATTCAATCACGTTTTTTCCCTGTTTTATCAATCATGTTTCTTCACTATTTTTCAATCATGTTTGATCGCTGTTTTTCAATCATGTTTCTTCACTGTTTTTCAATCATGTTTGATCACTGTTTTTCAATCATGTTTCTTCACTATTTTTCAATCATGTTTGATCGCTGTTTTTCAATCATGTTTCTTCACTGTTTTTCAAGCACATTTTTTTCCCTGTTTTTCAATCATGTTTGATCGCTGTTTTTTCAAACTTACCAGATTAAAAGACACTTTCACAATGAACTTGTGTGGGTAACAGAGAAAAACGTTTCATTGTTACTTCCATACATGTTTGAAGACGAAAAATGATCTTAGATAAATGCAAATCATTTCAACTTATTCAACATGAAATAGGGTGTTATAAAAATGTATATTTACTATTAATTTTTATCATAAATATTATGTAAAAGTAATTCTTGTGTCTGGTTGATAAATACTAGAGAATTTATTTAAGTTTTTAAAAATTTTAACGGCATGATAAAATAGTTGGCTCTCCACGCTCCCTCAACCCGTCTGTCTGTCCAATTTCTTCAAAGTCTTTAGAACTCTAAAGTACAGTGACCTCCCTTCGAACTTGCAATCCACCTGCTTGGTGTATTTTTTATTGGAAATCTAGAAAACATTGTCAAGAAAACAAATTGAGTTGCTGTGGCAACAAAAATCACGATGACGAAGTGTAATGAATGTTACTGTTGTTAGTTAATGTCGCTTTACAGAAACTCGGAACTCTGAAGGCTTTTAGTGGTGGCGAAATGTATCCTCAGTCTATGACATATGATGTTATAAAGCAACATATTGTGATGTCACTCAGACAGTTAAATGTTCTCACGGATAAAGTGTTAACAGCGACCTACTTAGGGATAGTAGATCCAGCCCCTCAGAGGTAAATACGTTACAAATTCAAAACTATAATATTTTAGTCTTTGGATGTATTATTGGAACTGCTTCCAATACCACCTTACACTTACACTTTTGTTATTTATAAATCTAGTCATTAGAAAATTTCATAATAACACCTACCCAAACCCTAAACACTAGATAAGTACTCAGACAATAATTATATATATAAAAAAAGACAATAAGCGTGATGGTGATAAAGCCTAAACTATAATCTATAGGTTATAATCTTCAAATTCAAGATTTGTACAAGATTGAATGTTTATTTGTTACTATCGCTATGTCGGCATGTGTGTCTAGAGACGCATAAATCGTACATCTCTAGTCAACAATACGTTTTTTTTTTAAAGTCCAACTCACCTGTGAAACGAAACTGAAATTTGTTTTTTTCTTACCTTCCGACCGGCCCGGTATGAGCAGGTGGTTAGAGCGTACGTCTTTTTTCAATACTTAATATTGCCAAGTTACTAAGTCGTTCTTGAGTCATTGAGGTTCTCAAGTATGTAAGAATTAATTTCAGCTTGCTGAAGGACCTTTCACAACTAGCAATAGAAGGCCCAATTGTTAACAAAATCTGCAATGCAATTCTTAAATTTGGGAAAACATCTTCACCATATGAAATTATAAATGTTAACAAATCAGTTGCAACCATTGGTTCAAGAAAATCGGTCTGTGTTCTTTTCCTTATCAACATTCTACAGTCTTTAATTTCTCTGTACAATTCTGGTCCATCAATATCACCTGGATAGCTCTTTACTAAGTCAGAGCATTTTTCTTGCAATTTTCCGTCTTTGAAATCTCCAGAAACAATATTTTGCACATCTAGTAAAAATCCAAACCATGAATCTAAATCTTCCTGTTATTTCTGTAATCAAGCGATCAGTAACATCCTTCATGATGCGATAAATTTCCTGTTCAGCAGTCAATCCAGCATCAGCTGCATTTTCACCTGGCATTCGTTTACGACGTATTTTTCTTATTTCAATGGTCAATCCCCGTGTTTCACATTGATTCTTGCCCACTTTAAGTGCTTCTTGACAGGACTTTTCTCTTTCAAAGAATCAAGATCAGCAGCTGCTTCTCTAAGATTCATTTCTGGGTCCTGAAGACGTTTCTGCACTCGATTGATAGATGATAAAAGATTTCTCCAAAAATCCAAGAGTACAAGAAAATCAAATGTAAGCATGCGTTGCAGAATATCATGAGCACCACATTTTGTTTCAGCCGTGTTGCCATTCTCACTTAATTGCTATAACAATTCATCCTAGCAATTCATCCAGTTTTTCAGGTACAACTTTTACTGCCTTTTCTCTTGCACTTCACCGTGTTTCTGATTCACGCTTGACAGAGACCTTAAGCTCCTGCTGCAGTTCGTCCCATCAAGTTGTTGATTGAGCAAAGAAATTATAAATGGCTTCAATTATACCCAGAAAGGTAATAACTGTTGTTTCCTGACTTGCAGCATGAAGACATGCTAAGTTCAAACTATGGTTGTCACAGTTTGTAAACACTGCTTTGTTTAACGCCTGACAGATAACCTGACATGACAGCAGCATTATCATAACATTGTGAACAACAATCACTCAATAAAATTCAATCCGCTTCTAATTTTGTGCTTATTGTTTTCTCAATATTGGCAGCGTCTTTTTCCTTTATCTGTATAAAGTCAATAAATGACTCTTTGATTTGTACTTTTCTTGTCTTAAAGTCAATGTCAACAAACCGAATTACTTGGGCTAATTGCTCACGATGGGCTAAATCATGTGTGGAATCAAGCAGAATACCATAGTATTTGTTTCTATGAATTGCTGACAAACAATAATTTCACACATGTGAAGCCATGAGATTTATAAACTCATTTTGGAATTCAGGAGAAAGATAAGATGTTTGCTTGTTTTTAACAGGCTCTAAATGCTCTCTCATTACCGGATCATACTTTGCTAATAACTGCAAAAGCGACAGGAAATTTCCAGGTTTTTCGTTTGAGGTTATGTCCTCAGTATGACCACGAAATGCGAGATTCTGAGAAGCTAAATATTGTGTACAATCCAGCAACCGTCGCAGTACATCTCTTCATTTATTTTTTCTTGCTGAATTTGCCTTTGCAGCTCTTCATCAATGCAACTTTGAAGACGAATTCGGCGCTCAGTTTCTTTCCAAGCAGCAAATGACTCATGATGACTGTCACCATTTTCATGGGCATTTAACTTTTCAATTTTTTTCCACTTAGAAAATTCACCCTGTGTTTTGAAAGCAGACCGACTATGAGATGTCATACATGTAGATGAAAAAAGAAGACAACAAAAGCAGTATGCTGCTTTATGTAGAGGTGAATACACCAACCATGAATGATTGACTTCTTGTCCATTCAGAAGGCATCATTTGAACCAAAATGCAGTCATAGAACGCCCATCTTTGGCATCAAATAGACCTTCTTTATGTTGAAATGCATGTGCTCCAACTTTAACAATCTCTGTGCGATGTGTTACAACTGCTGAGCCTGTTGTATCAAACTTCATAAATCCAATATCCCTGTGTGTTAAAATATTTATTAGGTCACCTTCTTTTAGCTTAGCAACACTATTCTGTGGATTTGTTTCTGACAAAGTAGAATCCTCTTGTTTGTTATTATTGTAGCTTTCAACAGGGCAGAGAACAGTTTCTTCATTGTTTTCTTTTTCAAATGAAATAGCATGTTCATAGTCTTGCACTTTGACCTCTTTGCTGCCATCAAAAGGAACTGGTGTCATCACTTCCAGCAAGGAAAGCTCTCATCAATTTGCTTGACTCCACCATCAAAGCTGCAAATAGTGCATGTCTTTTGGTCCCTGTGCCCCACTTTATTTTTCGATATAATGGTCTAAAAGAATAAATTAGTAAATACTGACTACATTATTTAGTTGCAACATGCAAATTGTCAGATGAAAGGAAGCATTCTTCTTTCTTAAGTTCCTAACCACTAATTATATTTAAATTATACAATTATAGGTGCAACTCACGACTAGTTAGGCACATCTGGACTTGGTTTCACTTTAACTGCCATTATTTAGACCACCCATACTCGTGTTAATTAATGTGACACAACAGTAAGAAAATCAATGCAGATGTGTGTATATGCTGGTAAATCATGCTTATAAGCACCATATAAATTACTGGCAGTTGCTAAATCACATTTAAAAACTCGATAGGTTTAACTACACGAACACTACAGGAGACAAGTCTGAAATTGCTCGAATGAAAATTACACACACTGTGGAGAAGGGTGTAATCATAACATAATATAAGCCTAGTGGCTCAAAGGCTATATCTAATATTAAATGTTTTGATAATATAGGCTACAATTTGTATGATGATGGACCTAGGGTCTAGTTATAACTGCAATTAGACCTAAAGTCTAGTACATTAGTTGGTGTAAGACATGATTTAAAATCAGCCAATACAATTACAAACCACTACATTAGGCCTATAAAGCTTACTAGATCTAGATCTAGGCCTTGCCTGTTGCATATATTGCCAATCTTGCACACCAGTTAATATGTTACATCAATCTCGTATTTTCTTTTTGTTGAACATACACTTACTTGTACGTTGTACTCTAGGACTTGTATTTGATCTACAAATGAATGATGGAATAGTGTAATTTACTTCTGTACGTCAATTCGGTGTCACTGTATTTCAGTGGGCGGCTTTTAAAAGTTAAAACTGCAAGCGCAAAACACACAAATAACGTAACACTGTGTCGTATTTACTTAACGCACTATATCCTAGAGGAGGGTATAATCATTAATTAATAGGCATTATAGGCCAGAGGAAATTTTGCGCCCCTTCACACCTGCACCCGGGGGCGACTGCCCCCCTCTTCCTACGCCACTGAAAATGGACGACACTTAGCTTCCGGTGGCTACAGAAACAAAGAGTTCTTTATAATAGGCTGCCTTCTCCAGTTATATATAGCTTATTGTTTGTGTCATGCGCTGTGTGTGACTATAATAAAACAACAAAAATAACAGATGACAGGACCTTAATTTAAATATTGTCGTGAAATTTTAAGACGCGTTAAACCTGCCATGCAGAAGAAGACAGCTTTCAGAACTGGTAAGTTGAACTGAAACAAGTTATGGTACTGTTTGTTTGTAGTTATAAATGGTAAATTTATACTGGATCCAGCCGGTCAATCAACCACAATGCGTTATAGAAGACACAACTTTGGGAAAAGGGAGAATTTATTAGAATCCAAAGATTGTGTGGTATTCAATGTGTTACAGTACGGTGAAAATCGACAAAAAAAAGTGTTTAGTTTCATGTTTCATAGTTCGACATACGTACTTTACATCAACAGGTTTGGATCCTGTTAAGTTTCTTTTTTTTCTCTCTCTGAAATACAATCATTTTAAACCAAGCGAACAAGTAATTAAATTAAACAATATTTATTATATGTAAAAAGCGGAAAGTGTGAGGGCTTATAACGTTAAAAATTGGGTTTCAATACGTGTCGTGGACAAACACACACAGATAAAACATTGTATTGTCTTGCTCTTAACAAAGAAACAAATACAAATGTCCTTAATATATTTTATTATTCGAAATAAATGTTTGTTTGTTTTTAATTAAGCACAAAGCTACACAAGGGCTATCTGTGCTCTGCCCACCACGGGTATCGAAACCCGGTTTCTAGCGTTGTAAGTCCGCAGACATACCGCTGTGTCACTGGGGGGGCCGAAATAAATGAAAACAAATAGAATTACTTTTATTTCATTAAAACAGGAACTATTTCCATGTAGATATTTCTGTCACGAGTTCGTTATTTGAGGGACTTCACATCTGGAACTGAAACCATCTCGTGCTTTCTGGGCTTATTTTCGGCGTCATCAAGAGCCCAAAAACAGTTTGCTCGACATGCCCACCTGCCAACCACATGTGTTATTATGTGTGTGGTTAGCATAACTCTGAACAGGATGACGTCACGTTGATATTCATAGTAGTGAAAAACTGTTTTTAAATACTGGTTACAAGTTACTTGGCTATCTATAGATTAGGGGAGCCAACATTAAACCAGCTGTTCTGTTTTTCTTTCACTTGTTCTGGAAGGCAATAAATCGAGACATCCTACGTGTCAAACTCTTGGCCAAGCTGTTTACGACGCTGTCGTGGGGATGGGCATGTTGTACTCGAACTCTGATTTCGAATATACTTTGGAGCTGTGGCTGCACTATAAGAGTGACACTGAAATCCTATTGTTATATTATACAGTACTAACACAAAAGTGTGTGTATACTGTTAACTAGCCGACATTCACTTAGTTTATCAGTTCAAAATTAGAGACAGCTGTGAAAGGAGTTTTACTTTAGCTTTGCGCAAAAATTCTAAAACAAATAAACAGATAATCTTACTGTCGGAACTCGTAAACCTAGACTTTGTTACAGATACAACACTATACCAAGTTCTTTCCCATACTATTTCAGCCAGTAAACCTAGACTTTATTACAGATACAACACTATACCAAGTTCTTTCGGTACTATTTCAGCCAGTAAACCTAGACTTTGTTACAGATACAACACTATACCAAGTTCTTTCGGTACTATTTCAGCCAGTAAACCTAGACTTTGTTACAGATACAACACTATACCAAGTTCTTTCCCATACTATTTCAGCCAGTAAACCTAGACTTTATTACAGATACAACACTATACCAAGTTCTTTCGGTACTATTTCAGCCAGTAAACCTAGACTTTGTTACAGATACAACACTATACCAAGTTCTTTCCCATACTATTTCAGCAGTAAACCTAGACTTTATTACAGCTACAACACTATACCAAGTTCTTTCCCATACTATTTCAGCCAGTAAACCTAGACTTTATTACAGATACAACACTATACCAAGTTTTTCCATACTGTTTCAGCCAGTAAACCAACTTAAAACTTCTATATTACACCAACACGTCACGCTAACGCAACCAATAACATATAAACAACATTAAAATAAATTGTTTCTGTTGTTGTCGAAGATTATAGAACAAAAAACGACGTTTGGCTAAACTGTGATCTGTTTGTACTTATCGTACTCAATAAAACAAGAAACAGCATTAGGCTAAACTGTGATCTATTCGTATTTATCGTACCCAATAAAACAAGAAACAGCATTAGGATAAACTGTGATCTCTTTGTATTTATCGTATCCAATAAAACAAGAAACAGCATTAGGATAAACTGTGATCTCTTTGTACTTATCGTACCCAATAAAACAAGAAACAGCATTAGGCTAAACTGTGATCTCTTTGTATTTATCGTATCCAATAAAACAAGAAACAGCATTAGGATAAACTGTGATCTCTTTGTATTTATCGTACCCAATAAAACAAGAAACAGCATTAGGCTAAGCTGTGATCTCTTTGTATTTATCGTACTCAATAAAACAAGAAACAACATTAGGCTAAACTGTGTCTCACTGCCAATAAACCAAAAAACAACTGTAGCTTCAATCTATTTCCCAGTTTGTCTCCGATGACAATAGGTCCACATTTCGAAAGTACTCAAACCATTGTTAATGTTATCTAGAACCTTTTATAATTAAAAATTAGTTTAAAATGTTTCTACTTTCAAGATGACATGGTCATAGTTACGTTGAGGCACAACGTTGCTAGTGCTGTAAGTTGTAACACTATCAAGCAAAACTGAAACCCACGGGGAAGTATTAAAGACTGGGAATTCACAAGAAGGGTAAGATGGAGTTTTATTAAATAATTTAAACACAAAAAAGAATCTTATCCGCTGTATGATACTGAAAAGTGATTCTCAACTGGAGTGTTAGCTTCGGTTTGAATTCTTGTTGAATTTTAATTTCCCCACACGTCCCAGAAAGTCATACCTCACTCGCGCACACATACACATCAGGAGGGATTAGGCTTCTTTCAAAATGGAGTACATCTCATCTTGCTTATGTGCAAGAAAAACTTAGTACAGACAATGTGATTGATGATATTTTGACAAATTTATGTTAATATACCCGAATAAACATATACATATTTGTTAGGTTAGGTTTGTTCTGAATTTCGCGCAAAGTTACACGAGGGTTATTAACGCTAGCCATCCCTAATTTAGCAGTGATAGAACTAGAGGGAAGGCAGCTAGACAACAACACTCACCGCCAACTCTTGGGCTACTCTTTTATCAAAGAATAGTGGGATTGACCGTCACTTTATAACGACGCCACGGCTGAAAGGGCGAGCATGTTCGGGGTGAAGACCCGCATTTTGTGAGTCAAGCACATTAAACACTAGGCCATGTCAGGCCTTTTATGTTTAAAAGTTACCGTACTAGTATATGTTAGGGAGTAAACTTAAAGTTTTACATCGGTTATTAATGTGTTTGCCTCTTAGACGAAAAGTCGTAGGTTCGAATGCTTGCAGGCAATGCAAATAAAGAAATTATTAGCTCATAGCAACTAGCACCCAAATTTAGAAATATTGCGTATTATTGTAATCCATTTTGTTAAGATACGTTTTTTTACATTCTGTTGAAGTAACTAATTTTAAAAAATAATAATTTTATGCTGCTTCCGATGGCTCAAAAGTAAGACAGAGGGTTTATAACGTTAAAAATCGATTTTCCCTACCCGCGGAGGGCAGAGTACAAATAGCCCACAGTGTATTTTTCTGATGAACAACAACACACATACGTTACAAATATATATCATATCATCTTTCAATGATATCTATATTATCCTATGTTACGGATATGGGTGCCTGCAGGAAGGGGTATTTGCCCCCTTACATCTCACCCAAAAATTGCACGTAAATATCACGTAAACATAATATCGTAGTTAAACTAAATATTTTGAGTAATTTTTATTAAAACTGTAATTTTGTATTTGCGTTTAAGAACAAATAACACATTATTTCAGTCTTTGTTGACTTACACCGTAAAAGCTGATCCCATACACACACATGTTTTGTCCCCCCCCCCCCGAGAATATTTCTGTGTGCTCCCACAGTTATTTCAACTATGTCACGTAGCCTATGACATAGTGATTAATGGGATCTAATCTGTATGATATCTGGAAGCTGTGCCGGATTATTTGTGATTGGTTGTTCTGTACAGGTGCGACTTCCCTTAAATGAGTATATAACGTGTTGTAGCTCAATCTGAGGAGGTTAAAAATAAGAAGTCGTTTACCAGCTAGAGTACTTTGACCAAGATGTCCTCAGCAATCGTCTTCTTATTTCTCGGCTGGGCCATGTCAGGAGTAATTGGTTTGAGGAGGGGAGACAACGCTCTGAGAATGACGTTCCCACCATCTTCCGCTAACAATTTTCCCAGGGGGGTGATGCTTGAAAGCCTACCAGAAATGGAAGAGTTTACCCTGTGTTTCGGGGTGAAGATTATGGGCGAAACCTCGAGAGAACACTTCATTATCTCGTATGCTTTAAGTTCTACAGAAAGTAACGAACTTCTGGTATCCATTAATCCAGCGACTAAAGTTATCAACTTGCGAGTCAACAGTCGTTTAGCTACAATGAATTGCAACGAAATTTCCGTTGGCCAATGGCAAAGAGTTTGTGTTTCTTGGAGGAGTGTTGGAGGTGTAGCGACGTTTTACATTGATGATGTGCTGTGTTCTGGTGAGGTGAACAATCTAGCAAGTGGACTAAAAAGTTAGAAAAGGTGGTAAGCTTGTTATTGGCCAGGAACAAGACGCTCCGGGTGGGGACTACGACCCAGGACAGTCGCTCATTGGCGATCTCGTTGATTTTATGATGTGGGATGAGGTTCTCGATTCAGAACAAATAAGTCGGGTCAGCAAATGTCTAAGCAAAGCTTCCAAGTTCAGCTCCTGCTATTTCTTAGAAGAAGAAATAAAAGGAAACGTTGTTAACTGGCTTCAGAACATGTTTGAAATTTACGACGGGGCAGAGATTTCCTCGACGATTATTTGTAAATGAGTTTTCCTTTCAGCTCCAACTTCTTCGCTTATCAGCACATTTTCCTGTACTTTCAGTCACCATAGAGAAGTTGTTTAACCCTACTTTTCGAACCAATATTTGCACTTGTATCTTATCAAGTGTGAACAATGATCGAAACGTTGTACCTGTTCTAAAAATAAATCTTCCTTACGGTA
The DNA here is from genome assembly GCF_000517525.1 of Limulus polyphemus. Taxonomy (NCBI): domain Eukaryota; kingdom Metazoa; phylum Arthropoda; class Merostomata; order Xiphosura; family Limulidae; genus Limulus; species Limulus polyphemus. Next base: position 46,804 of record NW_013668839.1, read on the forward strand.
AAAAGACGTAACTTGAAATATAATAATACTTAATCAGTAAGTAAACTGAAAACGAAGCAACTGCTCCATAAAAAGTTTGAAAAAAAAAACTTACGTACTTTAAAATGATCGCACCAGTGATCGAAACGTTGTACCTGTTCTAAAAATAACTCTTCCTTGCTGTAAAAGTTGTAGCTTGTAATAAAATAATTGTATTTTGTGCACGTTATTTGCTTTATAAGCACTCAATAAAAATATTCAAAAACACTGGCACGTGGATGTTTGTTTTAACTCAAGAAATGGTGTACTTTGTACAATAATTTATACTATAAAACAATTTTCCAATTTATACAGATAAACATATATCTACTAATAATTATTCTGTTATTCTCAGGTACATTGATTTCCATCAAGAGTAAGCATGTAGGTTCCATACAGTAACAGAAGGTTCGTCAGGAAATCTGAATAATCAAGCTCCGACTGAATTGTGATCGAAAATCAATTGAAACAATCTTTATTCAATACATATAACAATCAAAATTGGTTTATTTACTAAGAACGTCGTTTTTACCAGTGCTTCTAGAGATCTCTGTGAGAAGGACAAAATGTGTTCCTGACTGAGAAAACATAGCATTATATACCTAAACAAAATAATGCTATTCCTGTCAGAAATAATGTGCGATGCAACTGACTGTTGGTCATTTTTATTGAAAAATAAGGGAGGTTTTAACCATTAACACTTAAGAGATTTAATAATAAGGTAACTGTATTGTTGTGCTCTTTCAATACAAGTTTAGACTTTTCTTTATATACAGATTCTGTTCACTGTTGACCTTAGTGAGGATTTTAAATTCTCCTCTACTCATTACATTCATTCTTGATACTTGTTCTTGTATTCGAATTGTTAAGCACCTAGTGGTGGATGCCAGTATAACCTAAGATATTTATATTCATATACCACATTAGAAGTTTGAAAAGTATGACATATTCAACCCTTATATCTGGAGAAATACCGTCATTTGCATACAGGTTAGAAAACACATCTCAATTCAATTTAGGGGGTACGCACAATGACATAACTGGTTTCTAATCAGAACAGTCGGTTTCCCTGTGTGTGACAGGACTAAACAATATTTTGTTTAGCAATATTACAGTTTGGTTGTTTAAATAATCATGAATAACATTTATCATGTCTATTAGAAAATCTCTTTATATTCTTTTTTTTTGTGTGTGTGTGTGAAAACTTCATACTTACTTGCAAATTTTTATTCCCAATGAACAAATATATCAACCAATGGTATATAACTGTAAAAGTTTAAATACAAGTTCCTTAAAAGTCTCCCTGTGAAAAGTTTCACCACATTTCAATTTATTAGCGTTATTATGAATAAAGAATTCTAAGAATTAATATAGTTTGTCTGGTTTTATTAATGTTTTTATACTGGTGAGTTTAACTTAAGGATGTCTTCAGTTAAAATAGTTTAAAAAACTCTATACATGTTCAGTCTCTTTGAAAATAATAGAGGCATTATCTACATATTTACAAAAAAAAAGATAGAGGGCGAGACTGGATATAGAGGACGTTCAAAAGTTAAGCTCTTATAGATTTCTGAAAGTTATTTAATACTTATATTCTAATTTGTAGTAGTTTGGGTTAAGTAACACAATAATAATTAGATATAATCATTTTGATGAATAAAAGTAAGACGGTAAAAGTTTTAATTCAGAGTTTAGTGGTGTAATTTTTACTAGAACTTTAAAATAGGCTTACTACGTGTAACGGTACTTTAGGCTTAGGTATATTTCAACTTACTGGCAAATCGTAAAACAGGATAAATACATTGTTGTATTAAATAAATACAATCTGAAAACTAGTTTATTGTCTCTGTGTTTTATTTTCAGGCTATAAGTATAAATACAATGGTTAAGAGTAGTGTGGGAGTTAAGCGTTCACAGTTTATTAGGTGCAATGAGTGGGTTTTATTTGGAAACTCGGGACTAGCATGTACTTTTAAGAAAGCTAGTAATGAAGATGTGCAACTTTTATGTAGAGTTTGTAGATTGGAGGAGACGTTGGAGGCTATCATTATTAAAGTAGAGGCAATAGATAAAGAAAATCATAGACTGTGGATTTCAGGAGGAGGTTAAGCTTTTACATGCAAGGGATACATCAGCTAACATTGACTTTCAGGAAGTTAAATATATATACTGTGTTGTTGGTCTTGGTGATAAATTTAAAAATAAATGAACAGCACGCACTTCACTTGTTTTCAAAATAATATATATATATTCGGAATGAGTTAAACGTATGTACAACAAAATCTTTACACTATAGAGATTATAGGCATATCATAAACACCATATATATAGTCCTCTTCTTCTTGTCAAAAGCCCACTTAGGCCTATTCGATTACTTTAGAATTTCAGTTAACAAGCCGAACTATCTTCTCTATTAATATCGCACTAGTATTGTGTGTGATTCACTAACAATTATGGCTCGAGTTACCGTAATCGTTCGGTCTTCTTTCTCTTCTAAATATCCCCTGTTCCTTTTGTCAAAGTGTACTCAGGCTGGTTCAATTACTTTAAAACCACGCTTTGATGGAATAATTCTTATTATTATCTAGTTTTCTACTGTTAGTCTTACTCTAACATGTTAAACGTTAGGTCTATGTTAACCCTTAGGCCTATCACTTCTATGGTAGGTAACTTCACACCAAACTTTTCTTTGCCCGTAACTTTACTCTCTTCTGCTACTGTCTGTTTCCTGTTTTAGCTCGTCTCATACTATTTATATGTTTATCACTTAATCGTCTGCCCGCCTTCTTAGTTCTAGAAATATCTATATTATCGACGTCAATGTATTGCACGCGACGTTTGATAGTCTCAACATCAATGAATTATTAACAAAACTTCCTACAATCGTCTACTTTTAATTCTTATTATAATAAAACTAAACAATAATAAAATATTGACTTACAAAATAAATTAATCAATAATATCAAACTAAACAGTCTTTTATATCATGACACAATACTATTTTAGATTTATTGTTAACTTCAAATATAGAAATGATCGAGAGGGTAGAAATTGGGGAACATCTGGGTGCAAGTGATCATTGCTCTATTAGGTTCGATGTTTTGCTGCATATGAAGATAAGGAATAATGATATTTTTGTTACAAATTTCAAGAAAGCAAATTTTGAAGGGTTGCGACAAGAATTATCTGTTGTGAATTAGGCAGCTGAATTGTTTGGAGACACTGATTAGATGTGGAAAATATTTAAATATTCAAGGTATTCCTTATAGTATATTCCGTGTATTGATATTCCTTACAGAAAGAAAAGGGTAGCTGCAAGTAAAAAACCAGATTGGCTCACAAAGAGTTTGAGAGATAACATTAAAGAAAAGCATCATAAATTTAAGAAATTTTTAATTGACTGGAATGACAGGAGATTTACAAGATTATAAAAGATCAGGAAAATTGGTGAAACAGGAAGTTAGGACATCAAAAAGGATGTATTAGAAAAGGTTGGCTGAAAATGTAAAAATTAACTAAGGATTTCTT
>NW_013668839.1:50845-53720 GCF_000517525.1 Limulus polyphemus
CTAAGGATTTCTTTAAATACATAAAGTAGTGGCACAGCGGTATGTCTGCGGACTTACAATGCTAGAAACCGGGTTTCGATACGCGTGGTGGGCAGAGCACAGATAGCCCATTGTGTAGCTTTGTGCTTAACTTCAAAAACAAAAACAAACAACAATACATAAAGGGTAAACAAAATGTTAGGATGAGGGTAGGACCCTTGAGAGATGATAAAAAAGGCTAGTATATGATGACTATGAGATGGTTGGGTTATTAAATTTTGCTTTTTTTTTGGGGGGGGGGTACTAACAAAGATTTAAGCAGTGTTCCACATCTTGAATAATTTATAAATGGAAACGAGATCAAACAAGATGACTGCATTAATTCTGAGCTGGTTAAGAACGAATTGGGAAGTTTAAAAAACGATTAGGCTTCTTGGCCAGATAATATTTCTCCAAAAGTTTGAAGGAGGTTAAAGATTGGATATGTGAGCCACTTACTACTATTTTTTGATACAAGATGATAAAAGCCCTATAACCCAAGCGCTTTAGAAAGGTAGACCTTTCTTCTTCAAGGGCAAACTTATTGTTCCTGAAGAAGAAAGTCAACCTTTCGAAAACGCTCGTGTTATAGGGTTTTTATCATCTTGTATCAAGACTTTTTGAACCTACGTGTTTTTCTGACATCATGAAAATACAACCACTTTTTGTCAGTCCTTGAGTAGTGGGCAGGTACCAGAGGATTGGAAGTTAGCTAACGTAACTCTTCTTTTCAAGGAAAGTGATAAAAATTGTCCCACTAATTATAGACCCATTAGTCTTACATCAGTGGTGGTAAAAGCTTTTGAGAGTCTAATAAAAGATGTTTTGAAAAGTCATTTAACAAAGTTTAGAATTTTATTGGATAGTCAACATGGTTTCACTAAGGGAAAATCTTGCCTTACAAATCTTTTGACATTCTTTGAAAAGGCTACTGCTTAGGAAAACCTATTTAGTGAACTCGCGATAGACAAATTTATCTAGTGAACTGGTGACAGACAAACCTGTTTAGTGAACTGGTGAAAGGAAAGCCTATCTAGTGAACTGGTGAAAGATAAACCTGTTCAGTGAACTGGTGAAAGGAAAGCCTATCTAGTGAACTGGTGACAGACAAACCTGTTTAGTGAACTGGTGAAAGGAAAGTCTATCTAGTGAACTGGTGACAGACAAACCTGTCTAGTGAACTGGTTGCAGACAATCCTGTTTAATGAACTGGTGACAAACATACTGATTAGTGAACTGGTGAAAAGAAAGCTTATTTAGTGACAAATTTATCTAGCGAACTGGTAATAGACAAACCTGTCTAATAAAATGGTGACAGACAAACCTGTCTAATGAAATGGTGCCAGACAAACTTCTCTAATGAACTGGTGACAGACAAACCTGTGTAGTGAACTGGTGATGACCGACAAACCTGTCTAGTAAACTGGTGATGACCGACAAACCTGTCTAGTAAACTGGTGATGACCGACAAATCTGTTTAGTGACTCTCCACGATGTGTTCCTTGTTGATGATTCAAATAAAATTAATTATTGTAGGAATGGGAAAAAAGCAAGACTAATTTAACAAATTACGTAATGAGTGAAGTTAACAAATCCTAGTAGCCCCTCCTGTGACTCATCGGTAAATGCACAGTATTACAACGCTTAAAACTGGGTTTCAATACCCGTAGGGCTCAAATCACACCTAGCTTATTGTGTCGACTTGCGCTTAATAATAACGAAAACAATCCTAGTTGATGTCAAGCTGAAAATGATTGGACGAAGAGCAGCTTAGGACGATGTTTTTCGCAAGTCTCTCTCGAGAGCCACAGCTACTCTGGTCTTTGACAAGAAACAACACCATAATTTATTAACAGTGGTTATTTTTAGCTACAGAAACACTTGACGTTGTTCTTTCTTTTTGCTATTGTAACGTTTTTCAAAATACTTTATGACCTGTCAAATAAACGAGTCCTGTTTACGCGAGCGATTTCATGTGGTTCAGCATTTTATTTTATGACTTTTTGAGTTGATATCTCTATCCGACACATATATATATACTTGGACACCTTGAATGCGTTCAAGATATATTGTGTTAACCAGGATTAATCGAGAAGAATTTCTCAAAACTTTGAAGGACTTTTTTGTTGTGGTGGACCGAGAGTGGCCCAGCCATTAATTAACATGTGGGACTGCAAATCACAGGGTCCAAGGTTCGAGACGTGGTGATGCTAAATACATTATACACTTTCGGGCTACGAATCATAGGGGTCGAGAAGTGGTCGCACTGAACACACTCTATATTTTCGGACTGTGAATAACAGGATCCAGGGTTCGAGACGTGGTGGCGCTAAACACACTCTATAATTTGGTCACACTGAACCACTCTATGCTTTCGGACTATGAATTGTTGAGATACGTTTTTTACGTACTTTACGAAGACATATCATATTATATTTTATATATAATTCTATATCACGAAACATTGGTTTCAAGTAGGTCACGTGCCCCATAACAGTGATTAATGGCATCTAACAAGTGTGATATCTTGAAGCTGTGCCAGATTGTCTGTTACTCTACACTGTCTGTGATTGGTTGTTCTGTACAGGTGCGACTTCCCTTAAATGGGTATATAATGTGTTGTAGCCCAATCTGAGGAGGTTAAAAATAAGAAGTCGTTTACCAGTTAGGAACGTGATCTTCTCTGACTTCTGTCAGTACTTTGACCAAGATGTCCTCAGCAATCGTCTTCTTATTTCTCGGCTGGGCCATGTCAGGAGTAATTGGTTTGAGAGTGGGAGACAACGCTCTGAGAATGACGTTCCCACCATCTTCCGCTAACAATTTTCCTAGGGGGGTGATGCTTGAAAGCCTACCA
>NW_013668839.1:54693-66606 GCF_000517525.1 Limulus polyphemus
TAGCTGATTAATAAAAGTAAAGTTCGTCTGTAGCCTAGTCTGATTAATAAAAGTAAAGTTCGTCTGTAGCCTAGTCTTCATACACTAGCTGATTAATAAAAGTAAAGTTCGTCTGTAGCCTAGTCTTCATACACTAGCTGATTAATAAAAGTAAAGTTCGTCTGTAGCCTAGTCTTCATACACTAGCTGATTAATAAAAGTAAAGTTCGTCTGTAGCCTAGTCTTTATACACTAGCTGATTAATAAAAGTAAAGTTCGTCTGTAGCCTAGTCTTTATACACTAGCTGTGCCTTACCTTGTTGTATAGCGTGGGTCACCCATGTTAAATCTGGGTTCTTCTTTTGATTTTTTTTTTTTGAAACTCGTGAGCTGTGGTATCCAAACACCAGTAGAATCTTCTACCCTATGACTTGTGCTGCAGGAAACAAAGTTATTCACGTGCAATGTTGTGATCCTTCCAGGCATTGAACGTTCATAAACCACTTCAGAAATAGTACATAGTAATTTATTATTCATAATGCAATATTTGCACTCAGGACCTGTGAGTGTTAATTAACAGACACAATAACGCGTTCAACTTTATCTTCCAATTTCAATAATTCCACCCCAGTTTCACCGTCTTTGGCATCAGCATACAACACGACTTCGCAGCCCCATGATATATACACTAATTCTGTAGCTCCAACTAAAGCTTGACCAATCTACCTAAAATGTACATTAGCTTTAGTGAGAAGAGGTATGGTGATCAGAAACTTCAAACTTCTCATTTGTTCACGAGTTGAGACCATGCTCAGTGACCTCTACACTCAGACGACCATCAGGTCCTTGCCATGGGTTACCATAGATAGCTCATCTATTGTCTCTGTCTTAACCACAGACTTCTTCATGACCCTTGGTAACCTTCGCAGTATACCTCCAACCATGGAGAGACTCACGCTTACCCCAGTAACTGCCTACCGTGTCACCTGTTAAAAACTAGCCCATGCTCGTGGACATTGGCCACTAGCAGCACCTCCAACCTCTTTCTTGGGCTGCCTCATCCAGATGTGAGGTTGGGTTAATTGGAAAGTACCTGGGAGTCCTTACTAGTGGCTCTCCCATTTAGTCTTGGACTCGCTAGATTGCATGTCACCACGATAATCCACAGTTGTCTGTGTTTCTTAGGTACTCATGCTGATCCTTAGGGGGGGATACAATCAATTGTTCTGATGCAATTGTTTACCTTCCCGTGTCTAGGGCTACAACAAAAACCAATTCGTGGACCTTTGCAGCAGCAAAGTCTAGAACAGACCTGAAAACTCTCTCTGAAAGTCATCTACCCGCAGAAACTTAGGTTTAAACTCGATAACACCCCCCCCCCATTGTCCCCAAGGTAACTCAATTGTAAATCTCGGGGTTTATAATGCTAAAAATCAGGTTTTTATATTCATGGTTGGCACAACACAGATAACCCTTTGTGTAGCTTTATGCTTAACAACAAACAACAACATAAAAGTTTAGAAGAGCCAGAAGAATACGCTCATCAAGAGTAAAACAGGAAACAAAACCTGGTAACAGCAACAAACTCTTCTCCTTCCTACCTAATCTGTTGTATTCTCACGTGCACTTATTTCCCTGATTAGCAATTGGATATGTTACCAGAATAAAGAGAGATGCGGCAAAAACTGTTATACAGAATTAAACTCTATTATCTGACTTTGAATGAGTTGAGAAAGAAAGACACCGGACACAGTATGTAATAATACAAAACGAGTGTGTTTAGGGCACATTACTGGGAGGCTTGGAGTTCTCGATGGAAAAGTGCCTCTCCAAATCTCTGTGAAGCACCAATCCAGACTCCAGAAAAAATGTAATATGCGCTAAAAATAACAACAATAAAAGGCAGAGGAGCAAGTTGTACGAAATGGAAATAAAAATATCAGTGTGTACAATTATAATTTGCACGGCCATTTGCAAAAACTTCATTTGAATGTTTATCGAATGATCAGAAATAAACAAATACTTTATACGTGGGTAAGATAATAACTCTCTATGTGCCTACTCTAGGCTACCTTTATCGAATATTCGTAAATAGATAAATACATGATGCTTGAGCAAAGGAACTACTTTCTCTATACCTACTCTAGGCTATGTATATCGAAATTATCGTAAATAGATGAATACTTTATGCTTGAGCAAAGGAACTACTTTCTGTATACTTACTCTAGGCCATGTATATCGAATACTCTTAAAGAAATATATACTTGATGCTTGGGTGGGGGAACAACTTTCTGTTTATCTACTCTGAGTCGTGTATACCTAATGCTCATGAATAGATAAATACTTGATGTTTGGGTTAAGTAACAACTCTATGTGTACTCCCATATTTATAAAATTGTCAGCCTCTTTCATTTCACTCAAATTTCTACACCCACTTCACCCCTTCAAGTGACTGCTTGCTTACTTTCACAACAATCCCTCATTACTATCGAACATTGACTCTTTCTGAATCAAAATAAGCCAAAACTTTTTTAAATAATTTTTAAGGGAACATGTCACTCAACCTTCTAGTTTCTATCTTCGGCACACTTTTCTGACAGCTTTGAATTAATCCCACCCACCCTCACCTAACACACACACACACAAACGTATATATATATATATATTTCCATCGCTTAACTTGTCATTTTAGATATAAATTACACCTGTAGGAGTTGATGGCACGCCACCTGCACGAGATACTTTGTGTCTATTTATAACACTCAAGATTTAGATCGGTTCACAAATAGAAGTTATAACGTCTGTTTGAGTTTTATCGCCACAGTCATTTTTTCCATGCAAGTACTTCGGACATTTCATCGTATTTTGCGAGTATCGAGACGTATCCAAGAGTTACGCCTCGCGTTGACTGGTGACTAGGGAATACCACTGCGCAATCTGCGGGTTGTGGGTTTGAATCCCGTCTCCGAACAGGCTCGTCCTTTCAGCCATGGGAACGTTATAATGTGACGACAAATCCCACTATTCGTTCATAAAAGGGTTCGCGGTGGGTGATGTTGATAAGCTGACTTTCCTCTTCAAAATTAGGGACGGCTAGCGCATTTGGCTTTCGGGTAGCGAAATTAAACAAACAAAGAGTCCGAGGTTCTAAAATAAACAAAAAACGGCAAGGATAACTTTTGTCAAGTGACAAAAATGTGTAATTATACAAACAAGCGTATACACGAGTAAGTCCAGTGAAGCACTTGACAAAGAAGCTGATGTATGGACAGGATAGGGATCTAAAAAAATAAAAGAAAACAATGTGTGAAATGGGACATTCTTCAAATTTTATCGTTTTAACTAAATAGGGTAGGTAATGTACTACATTCGCCATTTCTTTAGCGACCTTTTTAACTGAGTGGACACATATATTTCGCCAAAATCGGGATTATTACAATTAAAAACCTCGTATATCGAAAGACTTACATTGGCGACACCATCCAGTTTGAGGTTCATTTCAATGAGTTGTAAAACTGATACTAAAAAAAAAAAAAAACTCTTTAATAATCCAACAGCCCCCCCCCCCCCAGTGGCACAGCGGTATGTCTGCGGACTTACAACGCTAGAATCCGGGTTTCGATACCCATGGTGGGCAGAGCACAGATAGTCTAATATGTAGCTTTGTGCTTATTTACAAACAATAATCCAACAATGAAAATAGTCAAATTATAAGAATTCAGTTGTTACGAGGATAGTGTTAGAATACTTACGTAGCAAAACATCCACTTTCAAACAAACAAATGAGTTTCGATTTTCAATTTTTTCTTAACTGGGGATACTTTATGGACATCTTTTCAGGGATACTGCTTTAAAGACAGGCACTGTCACAGAATAGATGTGTCATTTGATCAGTTCATTTTAACTCTATTAGCTTGAAGGCTGTACCAAAGTAGTGAGCGTTGTTATTGATTTAGGTAATCCAAAAGTGTAAGATACTGCAATAAGACTTTGGCCTGAAATAATATTGGAATAAACTCAACCTATCAGGTTTTTTTCCATCCTTTGTATACTGAGTGCTCTTCTTACCTTTGTTTTTTTTTTTTTTTTTTTTTAATTTCGCACAAAGTTACACGAGGGCTAGTTGTGTTCTGACAGTCAGGCCAGTTAGTTTACCAATTCACAAGCTGGCCTATGTTGTTGTTTTCCTATTCAACGGGCTACTTGCGGGGACAGTATACAGTGAAACTCCACCATGTTCTTTGTTGGTATGGAAGAAATAAAGACAGTTATTTTGCAGTTACTCGGTAGTATCCGAGTCTTTCATTCCTGTGCTGTCCGTTTTCGGTTTATTTACTGAAAAACATTTGAACATTTGAATTTTTTTGCGTATTTTCGTACTTGGAACTCATTGGACTTTACTATTCATCTTCTTTATTTTCAAAAGAAAATGTTGCTTTCATTTACATGTCATATTCATACTAAATATTACAATATCACATATACGTACCCCATTTTGGAACACAAAAATAAATAAATATTCTGCATTGAATAGAAGCAGTATTTTAGCCTTACTCTATGACTATGTCAGTCAACAATGGATACAAGTTTATCTTTACTCTTGTGTTGCCGAGGGTTAGTTGACTTCTCTTTCGTGATATCACTTTTTAGTGTTGCTGTTCATTTTCAGTTAGAATAACGTCAAAACTTGGAGTGACCAGTTCACAACTTTTAGATCACCAGTTCTTTCTTTCTTTCTTCTCTGAATACTTATGAAACAGATATGTATATTTTTGATCATTACCCGGCTAACTTCAAAACCAGAGTCAATTAAGCGTCACCCACTGGATATGGCCTGACGAGCTAGTGTTATAATACTGCTTCAAGGCCATTACTTTTGAGATTGTCTCTTGGCCACATTTTTCCACAGTGACTGTACAAGTATTTTACAAAAACATCCAGAAATAGTTATTTCTCTATTGTGCTGACAGAGCATTTTTTACATACATTTAAAAATAAACAACCGGAGTTTTTCTTATCCCGATGGGCCAATCCGTGCCTGAATTATGTTTTGTTTTGGTTCTGAAACATTTGTTTGTAAATACGTTTGTATGATTTTCTCTCCTTATACAATCTTCTAATTCTCGTAACTCCCTAAGAAACTAGATAAAGAATTTAATGTTTAAAAATTAATAGGCCTAATACTAATGTCTTATGACAAGTATAATTGTAATAATTCTTCACCGGCATTAATTTTTTCTTCATCTGTACATAGTATATTGCCCCATTTGTTTTTAAATCTTTGTAATTATTCGCAAATTTTACATATGAAACATTATTTTTTTTGTGTTATTGTTTTTTTGGGGGGGGGGCTTTTCCAAGGAGATCAATTTCTTGCAATTCCTTCTTATTAGGCTTAAACTTACAGTTTCAGCACAAATGCATTAATTATCTTTGAACTGTACTTTTTTCAAAACACTCTGTTTTTAAACACCACACAATTGAATTTTCACTATGTACTCTTTTTTTTTCCATTACCTAAGTTGAAATGCTTTTCATCCCAGTTTTGGTCATGCTGAAATTTGAAAAAACTTTTTTGATGATCTCGGTACTTTATTGGTTGTTTGCCGTAGTTCACTCATTAGAAATAAGATATGTGCGATGTGTTAACAGGAAGAGAACAAGAGGCAGGGCCAGGGCTGAGAACACTCCTATAATGCAACACAATAACTTTTTAAAAGTCTTAGTGGAAATATCCAAAATAAAATAAGCCACAGCAAATGTGAAGAATCTCTGTGCACTGCTGTCTGGGAAGAGTCGCCTATTCGACTTGAGATTCTAGGCCAATGCTGAATATAAATATTGTATATAATGTTTATTTGTTCTTTTCCATTTTTATTTACCTTTCTTTGTAATTTTTATTTTATTTTATCAGTGTTGCATATTGTTTTAAGGTTAACATATTAAGTATAAAATTATGTTTTAAAGGGTTTTTTCCTTTTCATTATATAATAGTATTTTATTTCATTTATGACTTTTTTCATTCTGAGTACATTCATTATATATATATATAGTACATGTAAATATCGTATTCAGAAGTACTTTAGGCATTTAGTTTAAGGTTTTTGTTTAGCCTTTGTATAATGTATAATCTTGGTTAATGTATATGTAGCTTTTTTGTTATGTATAAAGCCTGTGGAAAGTTTTTTTCTTTTGTATATTTGACCATTAGGTGTATTTTTATTTGTTTTGTTGATTTAATTAAATGTATATGTTTTGTATACATGTACCAGATTGCTGTATATATTTTGTATTCTCAGGTGCACTTATTTCCTTTAAAGTAATTGTGTGTATATTCCACAGGGAACAGGAAAAGTATCATCATTTAAATCTGAATTATCTGACCAAGTTGTGCAAAGAATGACTGGACAGTATTTGTGCCAATGTATAACAATCTTTATATGTTCACCAGTCAGCACGGGGCTTTTACCGGAGGTAGCTTTCAGAGAATAAATATATACTTTTGCTATGGGAGCATTTTCAGTTAAGGATTTGCTGCAGACTGAGAAAACATAATACTATATACAAAAAACAGCAATGCAATTTTCTTAGAATTTATGCTATCCCCAGAAAATATCACTACTCACTTCTACAGAAATCTTTCCCACTAGAAAATACACGTGATTATATAAAAGAATGATCCAGTTCAATAGGTAAGTAGAACGAAGGAAATTTAACTATTTATTTGACCAACATTCTACGTTAAAACTATATACCCCAAGTATACACAAACTTTTATGTGCATAATCATTAAAGGGTTTAAACATCTTTATATATATTGTAACAATCAATGAAAGCCTCAATAATGTAAATAATATCCATCATATTTGCTTATATGTAACACGTGCTTTCTTGTCGAGCATGATCACTTGTATATGTGTACATACATACTTCTATAAAGATGAGCCATTACGTGTGTGTGTAGCATCCATCACCCAGAGTTAGCTGTCTTGATTACCATAATTTTTATATGGTAACTGGAAATTGTCCGATGGTGTACAGGGTTATTTTGTTTTAGGACTTTTGCATGATGAGGAGGCTATAAAGCCCCTGAAATACAGCACATTTGCACTTGTTTTTATAGGCTTTGGTTTTAGACACACGTACAATCAGTTAAATGAGTCAATTTTTACCTTCCACAAAGCAGGGAACGCAATTAGCATCCAATGAGATCATTAAGGATTTAATAACAAAAGAAAGAGAACATTGTCCTTTATACAATTTTGATCCCTTAACGGGTCCCATCAGCTAGCTTTTATATGGTATTCTTTGAAACAATTCAATCCATTTTACAATTAATTTTCTAAGCTCCTTTTTTCCCAGTTTCCTCTTTTGTACTGAGATTAACGGTTATTAATGTAACATTTTATGATTTTGATCACATTATTTAATGGGTTTGTTTGTTTGTTTTTAATTATGCACAAAGCTACACTAGGGCTATCTGTGCTCTGCCCACCACGGGTATCGAAACCCGGTTTCTAGCGTTGTAAGTCTGCAGACATACCGCTGAACCACTGGGGGGCTATTTAATGGGTATTTGTATATTTTGTGTAACTTCTTCTCTATATTTGTTATTAAGCACAAAGCTACGCAAAGGGCCATCTGTGCTCTGCCCACCTACGGGTATCGAAACCCGGATTCTAGCGTTTTAAGTCCGCAGACATACCGCTGTGCCATTGGGTGCTAGATTTCAATTAATATTAAAGGATATCTTTTATATAATTTTCTTCGTATTCAAGTCTTATTATTGTGGCTTTTTTCATCGTTAATGATTTTGTGTTTGCCCATCTTATATGTGTCGTTCTAATTATATTAACGCCATAGATCTGAGGTTTTTAATTATTTATGTTAATTTAAAATTATGACAGAATAAAAACGAGGGAGGTGAGGGGTATGGTACCATATTTTCCATCTCTTTTTGCTAAGAGAAGTAAACTGCAATCATCATTAGTTACACGTCCTTGTAGACTCTCACATGTTTTTGAATTTCGCGCAAAGCTACACGAGGGCTATCTGCGCTAGTCGTCCCTAATTTAGCAGTGTAAGACTAGAGGGAAGGCAGCTAGTCATCACCACCCACCGCCAACTCTTGGGCTACTCTTTTACCAACGAATTGACCGTCACATTATAGCGCCCCAATGGCTGAAAGGGCGAGCATGTTTGGTGGGAGGGGGATTCGAACCCGCGACCCTCAGATTGTGAGTCGAGCTCCATAACCACCTGGCCATGACTCTCACAAGTACAGAAAATTTGCCTTGCCCACTACTCACTTTCTGTTCTAGTCACAGATGGCCAAGAGGATTAAGGTACTTTCACAGATGGTCAAGAGAATTAAGGTATTTTCACAGATGGTCAAAAGGATTAAGGTATTTTCACAGATGGTCAAGAGGATTAAGGTATTTTCACAGATGGTCAAGAGGATTAAGGTATCTTCACAGATGGTCAAAAGGATTAAGGTATTTTCACAGATGGTCAAGAGGATTAAGGTATTTTCACAGATGGTCAAGAGGATTAAGGTATTTTCACAGATGGTCAAGAGGATTAAGGTATTTTTTATGTTTCCAAAGGACAATTTTAGTAAAGATCTCTTTTGGATTCTCTGGCAAAATTGTCATGTTTAAGTTTAGAACAGCCATGAGGTTAAACCCTCCCTATTTACTTCTTACTTGCCCCAACAATGGGGGTAAAGCCTACATACACAGAGAAATGATGCTATTGTTTCTTGTATATAATGCCATGCTCTCTCAGTCTAGAACAGAAAAATTGGCAGAATTATTTGGATTAATTTAAGAATATCAGAAATGATACCAAATGTTCTTTGCATTCATATATTTTTGACTTTCTTTTTGTTGTGTTTAAAGCTTGGACTTCATATATTTTTCTTGTATAAACCCCTGATTATTTACAAAGTTAATCTTACCTCTAGGTAAGCAATGAACCTGAGAATACCACAAATATTTATCATTGGTGAATTGGCATAACGAGTTAAAAGTTGACTTGGGAAATTGTAAAAAATAACCTGCATTTAACTTGAGCTTTACACAATTATGTGAAAGCTAGGAGGATTCGATTAAAAAGAAATTAGGAAATCCATAAGGGCTTATGAGAAACAGCTTACTGTTGATGTTAAAACTACTAGCATGAATGTTAAGTATATTAAAGGTAAGCAAAACGTTAAAATGGGGATTTGATGCTGATAACAAGGAAATAGTTGAGGTTTTAGGTGCTCTCGTCTATTTGTATTAGCTATATTCCTGACCCTCGGGATTCTATAGGAAATTTTTGAATTGACCTGAATCCTGTTAATCCCTTGGTGCAAGAATAAAAAGTTAGATCTTAAAAATAAAGAATTGGAAGTAGTCAAGGTTTAGCCCAGGCTTTTAAATGAGATCAAATATCAGATCTGTAAGTTTCTTTAATTTAAGTCAGTAGATGGGTGAGCAAAGATTGGACAGTTGCTTATCTTACTCAATTTTTATAAAGGTGGTGGGTGGTGGAGCAACTTGTGTCTTTTTAAAGCTTATAACTTTCTTTTAGAGTATGTTACTTATTGGGGTGATGGAAATAATGTGACTTGGTGTCCTGATTTAGTCTAACGTAACATAATGTTCAGAGTAATCCACCATTCTTAATAACGTATGTATGATACAAGTCTATAGAAATAGCCGAGTGAAAAGAATTAATATCCACAGAAGTTTGCTGTGGCTCACAGAGTTCAGAGATTGGTAAGCTTTGGACACATGCTTTCTTCATTTCTATCAAATTATGAACATTTAATAGTAATTAATGCTACTTAGAATGTCCATAACGTATCTTCTATTTTATTTTTAAGATCTTCAAACAGCAAATTCAAGAAGTATTAATAATATAATGGCTGAAAATAGAGGTTTCCTCCAGTTTCTAAAGTTATCTGGTTTTCTAAACTTTAATTTTTTGTCAAACGATAAATTATCAAAAACAATGTAAGAACATTATTACAGCTTGATTTAAAGATGTCGTACCTAGTACTGTGCTGCGTAATTAAATTTGTATTCAACTACAGATACTCAAGTTTAACGTCCAAAACAAACTGGAATAACAAGCCAACCCTTACATGCTGTGTCATCTATTAAATCTTGTTTCTTCAAGTTTAACGTCCAAAATAAACTGGAATAACAAGCCAACCCTTATATGCTGTGTCATGTATTAAATCTTGTTTCTTCATCTTAAAATAATATTTATTTATTGCTACAGAACTATAAAGCTGATACGATTTTTGGCCGTTACAGATTTCACTTTAATAATCAAAGTGACATTTATTTGTCTTCCAATAGCATACATTCTGCTGAAATGGAACAAGATTGGAAATATTTTATAAATGCCCCCAAAAAAAAGGATGACACAGCAGCCACGAGACCTTACTGAGGTCGCTGAGTACTACGAGCTATCTGTTCCTTCAGAATCAGGATACTCTGTCGTTGTTCAGGTGGAAGCATTGCGATTTGTTGATCAGAAAGTTGGAGTACTTGCATGATAAGAGCAGCCTGGAAGAAAACAGTAACAGCTTCAGATACATGACCAAAATACAACTTCTATGGCCTTCATAACCAAATAATTGTTTATTTTCCTCCTGTAGTAGAAACAACCGTGAACATAATGTTACTTCATCGTCAAGTCTCGGTAATAAAACAGAGGAATATTTAATAAATAGATATTTGTTTGAGAGGTAAAGGATTAATAAAGCAATCTTATCATATTCAAACACGTGCACAAGCATTAAAAGACCTACGTATAAATAAACACCACACCTTCAGCCTACGTATCTAGCAATAGTATAGTGAAGTATACTTTAACATAAGTCATTTACTATATCAAATGGTCAGAAGTTATTAATAAACAGAAAACCTTTTCCTGATCCTGAGGTGCTGCTGCGGCTGCTGCCGCCGCTAATGCCGAGTGGGCTGCTGGATTTGTTGGCCTGGCCGACATTGGAATCATCGAAGCTAGCATGCCTACTGATGGCATGGGTGCTGCCATCCTAGGTCCTTGCTGTGGGGAAAAACAAACAAACATACAAGTCAAAAATTTCAAACTACTGACATTTGTCTGTTCACAAATATCAGTAAATCAAAGTGCAGATGAAATGTTATTATGATTTTTCTCTTATTTTGTAGAAATACTGAATGAATAAAGAAAGAACCGATTAGAATTACCAGTCTTGTTTTATCAACATTTGAACACCTGTAGGGACCATCCCTCACATTCTGAAATGTTTTAATAAATCTCTAACACCTTTCTTATGACCATTCTGTATATTTAGTTATTTGTTGCAAAGCTAATTAAGAATAGTGTCCGAAATATTCATTATTTTGTACAACATCAGAGCAGACAAAATTTCTTTTGAAAGATATTAACATTTAAAATAGCTGTTACAGCATTATAAGACTATTTTTATTTAAATAAGTGACCTTATACATGTATCAAACCATAGTGTCTGTCTCAGCATTCATCTACCTCCTGTTTACAGTGGCTGCTTCCCAAGCTGCGTTTCAAAAGCTGCACACGCAGGCAAAGCTCAACATCCACTTTTGAAATGATGGGAGAACAGACATTAACAATGTTGATGCCAAATTTTATTTCACAAGCAGGATATTCTACAGTAAATTGTTAAGAATTAAACATACTATCATTCACATTTCAAAATGTAATATAATTTAAAGAAAGAAAAATGTAGATTTATGATATGTTATTGTTGAGTGGCTCTTAGCACGACTGAAGTGCTCAACAATTATCTTTCGCGGTGGGCAGTACAGTGAATTAATGTTACCAAACTCACAGCAATAGTTGAGAAAGTTTTAGAATAAGTAAGGTAACATTGATTCACTGGTGTAGTCAACTATTGCTGTGAGTTTTTTG
>NW_013668839.1:67606-68342 GCF_000517525.1 Limulus polyphemus
AAACATTGACTTTTGTAACTTTAACTAATGATCAAATTATAAATACCATAAGAACTGGTCAGTTCATGAAATATTTAGACAAATAAAAAAGTAGAGAGGTAAATTTCATAAATAAGATACAGTAAGATGAAAGCTATCTTTCAATATCAGTCTAAATGATATATAAAATATTTTATTGCAAACCTAGTGTACAGTTCAACAGTTAAGGGCAGCACATTGCCATAGCATACTTATCTAAAGGTATGTTGCCATAGCATACTTATCATGTAGTGGTTTTCATTTAACCTTAACTTGTAACACAAAAAAAAACTTGTCCGAGTTTCTTAAACATCATTACATCTGCTCATCAGGTCACAGAATAGAACAACAACAGATTTATGATGGTTGTACATGCACAAAGCTACACAAGGGCTATATATATCTCCACCAGTCGTCCTCAATTTGGGTTGATGACCTAGAAGAAAGGCTGCTAGTCAACAGCACCATCTGCCAACTCTTGAGCTCCACAAGTTAATATTAGAATTCTGTCGTCATTATTTTAACGTATCTATGGTCAAGTGCAGGGTGAAATGGATATGAACCACAGAACCACTAGGGCAATTGATATGAACCCAGTACCACTAGGGCAATGGATACGAACCACAGAACCACTAGGGCAATGGATACGAACCACAGAACCACTAGGGCAATGGATACGAACCACAGAACCACTAGGGCAATTGATACGAACCAAATA